>NC_059392.1:17341131-17528631 GCF_019703515.2 Myxocyprinus asiaticus | reverse complement strand
TTCATCAGTGCATGTTATTCTAAAGTGCAAAATATGTCAGCCTTCGCAATCTTTGACCAAAACGTAATGACCAACTCATATGCCAGACAATAATGGCCAAATGATTTGAGGTATCATTCATGCCTGTAGCACATTATCCCACTTATTACACAGCTACTAACCAAATTAATAAATACATGGGCGTAAATATTGATTTGCGTTGAAATTATGGAATTTAAGAAAGAAATCGCTGAGCAGCTGAAATCAATTCTGTTGAGTTCTGTTGATGTGAAAATGACCATCTGATGACTCATTATTCAGCCTATTACAGCCTACTTGCCAAACAAACAAACAAACAAATGGATATGAAACAGATTTGCATTGAAATTATGTATTTATGTAAGAAATAAATCACTGAACAGCTGAAATCAACCTCTGGTTTGCGTCTGAGTTCTGTTGGTGTTTATTTTGTTATTAATGAACATCTAACTGTTCACTATGAATCTTATTACAAGACAGCTTGCCAAATAAATAAATAAATGCACATGAAACACTGATTTGAAACACTGAAATTATTGTATTAGCTTACTTGCAGAGACAGCAGAGTGCAACGTGAAGCAGGAGAGATGTCTTGTATAAGGGCGTAAAAAATATTGTATTGTATGAATCGTACGATATGATGCTCATGATTCACTACCATATGTATCGTACGATACATAAACACATTATTGTGCAATTAATACCAAGCAGGGCAATATTGAGAGCTGCGGAACAGTCTCCTCCACGGAGAGGCAGCGTTGAGCGCTCACAGGAAAAATAGAGCAACATATCTACAGTACATAGACGAGAAGATCGATGGCAAATGGCAAGAAATTGTAGCATTACAGCTTGTCGAATTTGCCAAACAATGGTGTCATATCCCGGCACTACAGTACATCAAACATGTAGTTTTATTTACGCCGACATCACTGTGGAAATCAGTGAATTTGCGATGCAGAAACACAGCAGCAGCAAGTTGCAAATAACAGCAAGCCTCTCCCAGACTACACAGAGCACGACACTGAGCAAGATGCTTGTAAGTAACAAAAACAAGCTTAATCAAAAAAACTTAAGAAACCCGCAATTACATGAGACTTATTATTCTCTGGTTTGACATCGAAATGTAAACGGGTATGAGCACAACACTTGTGCAAATGTTATAAGCTGGTAATAACGGCGGTAAAGTTTACATGAAACATGAAACCAAAAAAGCCAAACCAAAAAAAATTACGTATGCCAATTGTTTTTTGCTCAAGCCGCTAAAGAATATTGGATTATGTACATTTATCGTAAAACCAGATGTCAGGTTCCTCAAGTTTTTTTTTTTCTTTTTTTTTTAATCCACAAAATAACATTGAAATTATTATTATTTATTCTTTTGCTCAAGTCACTTTACCTTGATCACTATTTTACAATAGAAATGTTGTACAGCAATTTCCAAGGATGCAAAGTACTCACCTTTTAGTGAAATTTGCCATTTTTAATTGAAAATGTAATTTACAGTTCAGTGATTCCTAATGTCATTCATAACAGTGAATGTAAAACCATTAACGGTGCAGCTTTCAGCGTATCAGGAATATGTGGGCAGATTGTGAATGAATTGAATGGATGTGGTTATCTGGCTTATTTTTGAAGTTGTCTTTTAGAAAATTATCCAAAAACTCAAAATATGACATATACATAACTTAAACATAAGTATTGTGGCTTTGCCTCCATTGTGTTTTTAGGTTTGGCAAGGACAGTGTCATATATTTTTAACTCAAATCTATTTTGCAAATATTTTACAATGTCAAATGTTATTACTATTAACATTACATACATTTTTCAGTTCATGCCATATCGCACTGTATATTTCAGGCTACCAGGTGATTTTCATTTTATGGATTGCACAGATCTGGTTTGTGGCAAAGAATATATATCAAGTGTGGACATTGCCTGTAATTTATTTAATCATATATTAGTTGAATGTACTGTGTAAACTTCATAAGTGTACAGTATGTATTAAAGTGTATGTATACTGTAAATACAGTGTATTTTTTACAACCAAAAATTATTATTTTGGTCCTTTATAACATTTAGAACCTTTATTTCAAAAGTAATTTCATTCAGCACCTTTACAATTTTAAGGAACAACAAGGACCAATTACATTTGTGACCTTAACACCTTTGGTACTATCACATTTTTCAATAAATATTCAACACATGATTGCCATTTCTTACTTTTCCTTCTCTTTAGTATACACTATAACAGTAGTATTTAAAATTAATTTTACTTTCATGCGGCCATAAAGTTAGCTTTCAGTATTTTACCATTATCGTACAGAAAAATTGAAGGCAAATCGCCCCTGGAAACAAGCACATGTATGTACCGTGATGGCAAGACCACATTGTGGAAATAATGTCTTATATTATAAAAGGCGAATATTTATGACTTGGGGTGCAAACTAGAATCTATAATAAACAGAAAAATTGAGTGTTTTTCCAAATTCAGTCTGTGTAGTCTCTGAATCCCACATAATTTCACTACCTTCCTCTAGCTAATGTACATGCATTTACACAGTTGAATATTTGGAGACATCTAGTTGATGTATGTGTCTGTCTTGTTTATTGGGAATGTTGAGTGCACATCAAAACTGCAGGAGAACATTGAGGTTATTGGAGCATCCTTCAAAGTGATCTCCTGTGTGAATTGGGCAATCAATTGAAGATCAGAAATGTGTGATTGTGGTTCATCAGTGAGGTGAGACTGAAATGGAGTCATTCTATGAGTAATCAAAGCACTAATGAATGTCACTGAGTCACTGATGTATCGCTAACGTGATTGTTTTGATCCTGCTGCAGAAAGGCATGCAGTATATCTTAATCAAGGTAAAGGTTTAGATCATGACACAAAGGTTTTATGGTTGCCGGCGTTCAGCCTATTGTTTGCAACAAGGAAAGACTGAGCGATATATTGAATATTCACAATTTGTGATACAAAATAGACAATACGGTGAATATCGCAATAATTTTACTGTGCTTTGTTTGCAGACATTAGTCTGTCATTAGACTGATTTTACACACTTCATATGTGATTCTTAACTGCATATGCAGTGATTTTATTAAATTAATACATAGTCTATCACACTCTCTCAAAAAAAGACTAAATACTTGTTGCAATTTGCCTAGATAGAACGAGGTGCAACAGCAGATATTTTTTATTGTGTTATCTGTGTTCATTTATATGGGTTATATTTACTTAAAAGCATGAACTAAAATTAACCCTAAACTACACAATGGCAAACATTCTTCTTACCTTTGGGCAGGTGACCTCAGTCTGTTGAATCATGATGAGGGCAGAGGCGATCAGGGCACCCTGTCGTACATAATTCACTGGGTCATTGGTCATGGGCTCCAGGAGGTTGATTGCTTCCTGTTGAAGGAAATTATCACATCATGTGTCAACTCAATGGAGATTTGAAAACCCTGTTTGTTATGATAATGAAAAGACAGCAGCATGTTTAGGGTCCTATGAAATCATTTTTATTTTCCCCCCAAATTTCTTGTTTTCTGTTTAATTTTTTCAGAACCCCATATTTTAGTTTAATTATATTTTATCATCAAAAAACTGTTTAATCAAATGAATTCTTAGAACTTTAATCAAATTAAAACAGAACAATTATTTTTCAAAATACCACTGCACTTTTTAATCAAATGAAGTGCTTCTATACAGATCCTCACAGCACAATCCAAAACACAACATTGAAGTTATTTTTTGTCAAATATAGTGATGCACAGCAGATCTTTACAGCATTAATGAAACTACTGAAGAATACTTTTATTCTGTACAAAAGTGCTATTGATTGTGAGATACTGCTCAAATATTATGTAATTACTATTGAAATAACTATTGATATATTATTATTCTAATTATTATTACATTGAATATTAAGCCCTTTTCACACAGAGATCCCGGAAAGAACCACAGAAAAATCATTCCGGCAACTGTTCTGGCACTGTGAGAATTTGTTCATTCACACTGCCCCAGCTTTCCCGTAATCTGAGCTTGCATTCACACACATCCTGGAAAAATCCCGTAAAGAAAAAAGTTACATCACGATGTGACTTCTAATGTACATCGTTTTGAGTTTACTGATAACCTTCATCTTCTCTCTGGAGAATCCCACTCTTTCATCCTATTGTAAACAAATAAATCTCGTACAGTTCTACTATGGATGGAGAGTGGTGGGTCTTGGCATCACTCAAATTCATAGTAATTTATATATATTATATATATATTATTTATTTATTTATTTTCTGTATTAGGGGTGTAATTTGCATGGTAGCTTTTTTAGGGCAGTAAGTTATTAGGCCTTTTATAAATTGCAATTTATTTGTATTATTCATTGTTAATTGTTTTTGTGTTATTGGCTGCTGTCTACCTACTGAATTGCCTCTCGAGGACAATACAGATTGAAAGTGAAATACAGACCCATCAAAAAACATCACACTATCTAGGTGCATTGCAATATTATTAATATAAAAAAAATAAAAAATAAAAAAAGTAATAAAAAAAAAAAAATGAAGAATTTGCAGAAACTAATAACCAAGAATTTTATTCTGCCCTTCAACAGTTAAATTGTGCATTCAATTTAGTCATTGGTTGCTTTTGTAATTTAGTTTGATTCTAAACTGGTCTATCTACTGAAAAAAAAAAAAAAACTACACACTACTAACTACACAGACAAGGTAAAACTATGCTTTTTTTCTTCAGAAATTAGCATTTATTATCATCAAAAATAATAATTAATTTGCAGATTATTTGTTGGTGTTTTTTGCAAGTAGTTTTTATTTTCTGTATAGCAAAAGCACTTTTTAAACTTTTTAATGTTTTTTTTTTTTATTTATTTTAAGTACATTACAAATAAAACGTATTTGTTATAACACTGTATGCTTACTGCTGCACTGCACTTAAGCATTTTTTAAGTAGTCTCGGGGCAAATGTTTCAATCTTGTATGATATTTTCATGACTTCTACAAGCTGTAAAATTGAAAATAAAATCAATACTTCTTCAGAAAAACATGACCCAATATTTTGTAAAATAATTAATTTTCTGACGTATCATTATGTTCTTGCCATTTTTAGGTTTCAGAAAATAAATATAATTAGGCCTGTCTTAAAGTTACATTAGCGCTGCTGCGAGTTTGACAGTAAGCACAAACATAACATTAGTCTACCTCCTAATGAGTCATTACAAATCTGGTAACAGTGTACTGTATCTGCTTGTATTTCATATGTAAGCAGGGTTGCGCGATATACCGGTACTAACGGAATTTCGCGATACAAAAAAAAAATAATTAAAACAGTACGATATCATCTTGTTGGTAATTTCGGTACCATATTGCAGTATGTTGCCATTAGCAAAATCTTATCAGATGTGACAGTTTTGAGATGAAATCAATGACAATTTGAAAATAAAATTTACAAAATCTCAATATGGCCAAGTGTGATCATTAGAGAGCAGAAGGATGTCATATAATTAAATAATATACAGTCACATTCGCTGCACACTAGAGAATGAATGAGAGGTGCTGCTGCGCACACACACACACACACACACACACACACACACACACACACACGCATGCGTACACACACACACATGCATGCGTGCGCACACAGACGCAACACACAATACTGGTGCTTGGTTCTCATGCAGTGTGTTCAGTGTATAAACAGATGTGAACACTATTCAGCAAGGGAGTATTGAATCCAGCATTAATGGGAAGCTTGATATAACCTGACAAAAAAAATTAAGAACTCAAATGTCTGTCAAAATAAGTCTGTAAAAAAGACAGAAAAATATAAAGATAAAATATTCAGAAAGTAGCAGTAATACTCATAAGAACAATAGTATAATATTAAATGTTTTTTGTACTGAATATCAGCATGTTGTGATTAAGCCATAGCAGTCTTTTGCCTAAGGTAATCAGATTTTTTTTTTCATTAATGAAAAGCTCTGTTGTGCAGCATTTTATTTTACCAAAAATAAAATAGCAATTTTTTGTTAAAAATTAATATATTTTCATTTGATTAAAGCTGTATATGTATTCAGTTGATTAAACACCATTTGATCATAACATTTCATTAAAACATTTAACATGGAATCCAGAAAAATTAAAATGGAAAATGCAGAATTTGTATCTGTAAGACTTGCAGTTCTTTTAATCAAGTAATTTTCTGTGAAATTATCTGAGGCTTTTTATTTGTTGCTTAAGTATCAATTTAGTATCGATACTGAGGTACCAGGGCTGGTATCGTACCGAAGCCAACATGTTGGTATCGGAGCAACCCTTTATGTAAGGGGTTCTATCATGTATTAGCCTATAGTTATAGACTACCTACCGTATTTTCACTTACATTAATCTTCGCAAACTCCATGGCATGATGCTCACGGAGATGGTATTTCGGGTTTTGAGTTCCCTGCATGAGTCGAAACTTTTTTTGACAATTTACAAACTGGGTAACCATCAACATTTTAAATACCCAAGTATTCTTAAATTGCGGACATCAACCGCACCATATGAGGGGGAAATAGATTTTCAGGCTTCGACATTTGGTGTGCTGCGCGTTCTGAATAAAAGAGGGATTCTTAAATCACGTCAGGTTTGTCATGCTGTAAAGATAGCCAATTGTTTCCTTTACTTGGAGAGAGAAAAAAAAAAAAAAAAAAAAAACAATATCGTGTCTGAGAAAGTCAACGGTATGACAGTGGTCTGCTACCGTGCAACCGTTACACCTCTTTTCTGCATACAAATTTTCTCCTCCACATGATAATTATGTCATCGCTACAACACGCTCCCTTAACGGTATCGGCTCTGCCTTTGTTCACACAGATAGTTTCCGGGATTGATCCCGGCAATGTTACCAGGAACAAATTGTCTGGTATTCCGGCTCCGGCTTGCGTTCATTCAGAAGGCTCCCCAGCAATTATCCCAGGAATATCGCGGGATCAGAGCCCAGTGTGAATAAGGTTTTACATTTAACTATATAGTAGTGATATATTTCTTCGATATCAAGCTTGAAGTTAAACTGAGCTTTTATTTTGATGGAAAATGGAATGAAGCACTTTCAGTTTAAATTTTGACGACAGCTGCTCACCTCCTGATAAGCAGACTATATATGTTTATTAAACTGCAAAAGTCTGCAATTTAATTATATAAATATGTAGTCTGTGCTTCAAGATTAATGAGTGCTCTGTTCTCTGTCATATGCTACACAAATCAGAGTCTATCCTTGAAACGGACATTGCTCACAGTGTTTTACTTAATGAGCGGCCAGCTTCAGACATTCAACATGAAGCACACAGCACACGCGGACTTTGTATTTATTTAATTAAATTGCAACGTGGTTTAATCATCACACTAGGACATATCACGATTTTAATTTGATTATTTGTGCATTTCATACATTCTTTTATCAAAAATATAATTCGTTACATTCCACATTTTATAGTCAATTCTGTTATATTCTGTTTATAAATGGGTTCCTCGATTCTGTCCGGGTTTTCCGCATTGCAGAAATCATAAGGCCCTACATGTTGATTGATGATTAAACCTAAATCCCAAATTTTTGGTATTAGGTACCAAATGATATCATCTTTCATAATTAAAACCCTACAGATGAGGTATCAATGTAGTAGAGGCATCAGAACTCCCTTTATGGGAATACCCTGAATTTTCTTGATAAGCTTCCTAGAAAAAAGACCTGATCTATCTTGTCCACAGCCAATAGGCCTGTAGGATATATCGAATTTATCAGAATATCGCAAATGTACGTATCACGATATGCATATTGCAAGGGCTTGCGATAACGGAATGATTTTAATACAGTAAAGTTAAAGGTGCTGCATATAGCAGAGAATAGATTGGGCGTGCAGTAGTCACTTGGTGTGTGCGTGCAGTATGCTTATGCACTTATGTGCTGACTCAAATGATGGAGCATGTCACAATTTGTGCATGTGTAGCTGAAACAGGCGCTGTCCTGTGTTTTCACTCTGCACTGTGTGTGTGTACATAATGATGAGACCAGATCCCTGTATACAAACTCAAACTTGTCTTGTTTATTGGCCGCTGTGGTCTGTGTGGATATCAAAGGATGGTTTTCAATTAATGGATTGTCCTGTGAAATCATTCCTCTCAGTCTGAAGATCAGCACGGACTGACAACAAGCACGTTAGACCAAAGCAGAATGCGAATGTCTACGGCAAGCATCCCACATTTAACTAATTTTGAAATTATGAACATGAATTACAATGTAAATATAAAATATTTTAAAACAGATTTTTTAGGATATCCCACAATATGGTGAATTTAACTTTATTTTCATATGCTTTTTACAAACAAATAAAAATAAAGATTAATTTTAAAGTCTGCTACATAGCTAATGGTAAAAATGTTCACATTTTACACAGTCTATATGCAATTTGGAACAAAAGACAACTATATTTGTGATCTCTGGGATAGATGGTGCTTTTTAATACCAATAAACTTCAGTGGGGGTTCGATGTTCTGCACGCTCCAAGGACTATTACCTATTAGAGAATTATCGTATCGCATTTTCCAACACTTTTACCTAATTTATCCTCTATATCGCGCAGGCCAAGTTGCCAAAGATTATAAAATACAAATGCGTGTTAGTGATACACCATCTCTTGAACAAGTCAGTTTATTTAGGAGTAAGATATTAGGTGCATCCCAACCCGCACACTTCTGCACTATGTAATGCGAGTAGTATGTTAACACTGAAAATGCAGCAAAAAGAAGTGTACTTTAAGTACCCGTATGATGCACTTTTTCAACCGTCACAACAGAATGTGGAATGTAGGACACTTCATGCATTCAACGCACAAGGCTTGCCGTACATAGCGGAAGGGCGGAGTTACCTGGCTGCGTTGATGGTCTGACAAAACAGTTGTAAATAATGAAGAATGTAGCAGCTAGCGAAAATTTAGTGGATACAGCACTTTACAAATGTGAGCTGAGTGCTTTACCATCACCCCAAGCTGTGTGAATATGTATGTTGATGACTCCAGCCAGGTCTCCTAAGCAACCAAATTGGCCTGGTTGCTAGGGAGGGTAGAGTCACATGGGGTAACCTCCTCGTGGTCCTCACTCTCGGTGGGGCACGTGGTGAGTTGTGTGTGGATGCCGGGGAGAATAGTGTGAAGCCTCCACATGTGCTACATCTCCGGGGTAACGCGCTGAACAAGCCACGTGATAAGATGCGCGAATTGACTATCTCAGACGAGGAGGCAACTGAGATTCATCCTCTGCCACCCAGATTGAGGCGAGTCACTACGCCACCATGAGGATTTAGAGCGCACTGGGAATTGGGCATTCTTAATTGGGGAGAAAATACAAGATACAAGTGTTGAACTGAGGTTGGCTAACGCGCTAAAGCTAGTGGCAACACATCACGTACACTTGAACAGTCACTTGCGTCAACTGTTAAACGGCGAATGCTTCCGTGTAGTAAAAAAAACTGTTAAGTGTTCCATTTGGGATGATACTACACTTTTAAAATTCATACTCTACATGGCTGAGTGCATAGTAAATTTTGTTGCATAGTGTGTCGTTTGGGACAAAGCTATTTACTGTCACATTTAAGCTCTGTTCCAAAACATAGTGAACAGCCCAATTAGGCAACATTCTAAGGGCTCAGATATGCTCCAGATGCAGGGGCTGTTTCATAAAGAGTGAATTTGTTTTCAAATTCTTAGACAGCATCACATGTATCCTTTCAGAAGTATAGCGTTGGGAACCGAGAAATGGTTCTTATTCAGAATGGTTCCATTTAAAAAAAAAAACCTGAACAAATTATTTTCATAAATTTCAATTCCATTAACGGTTATTGAACGAGCATTCTTCTGCCGATTTGGATGGTATACCGTGCTAAAATACTCTGTGTTTTCTGTATTGTTATTCAGCGGCACCGCAACACCATTCCTGAATCTACAGCGTGAAACATACAATGCGACCTGTGTTGTTTGATTCCCAAAATGAAGCAAGGCAGCATACTAGGTTTTGGAACAGATCATTGATCTTCAGGCCGAAGTGATACATAGCATGTAAGAGAAATTTGACTTTTGAATTGAAATTGCATAGAAAGAACCTAAAAATAGATGGAAATAGCTGAAGTAGTACTGGACATCATGTATTACTGATTCCCATTATTAAACGTCCTTGCATATGCAATAACATCAACAGTTGTTTGGAACAATTCATAAACAATAAATTGCCTACTGCTATAATAGTCATTACCTGTAGCCTGAGTTTGTTTGACAGATGGGGTCTAAAATGGGTCTAAACAGCTTGGCTAGGCATTTTTTGTCAGCACAGCAAGAGCAGAAATAATACAACAGTAAAAATAACCAAAAGCCCAGTTGTATAAATTATGGACCCAAAGCTGAATGTGTGAAGTGTGGGGGATCTTGGCTCCGAGGAAAGTCCATTTTCCCAGGGTTCCCAGCTCTGGATGAAATTGCCCATGACTCTAATCCTAATACCTCTCAGGTGCCCAAGAAGAGTTAGAAGTTATTTAAGCCTGGTACACACTGTACTATTTTGGCCATGATTCCGCTGTCTGTGACAAATTCCGTGAATCCTAAATAGGGCAAAATCGGCAATCTTACAACGTTCAGTGCGACATGTTCACCGATGGCCAATTAATAGCCTTTTGCAATGATTTTTAGCCTTTGACGAAGTTCTGGCAGTGTCAGAAATTTATCATCGCAGCCGTATAGTGACTGCTATTAGGACAGCCAGATTAAATAGTCCGCTCCTCTCTCGCACCCCAATTCACTTGGAAAGAAACCTGCTCCGCGTCTGCACCATAGCAACAGTTGTGCCGAGTTACTCTACTCAAGCTCTTTCAGTTTTTTTTTTGTTCTTTTCATTTTACATAATTTTTTGTAAACACTTGGAGAAAAGTGTAACACTTCTGCAATATGAAAGCATTATTCCCCAAATTAAATAAATACAGAGCTTAGCTACCAAATGAAAATAATTACTGCATTTTCTCAAAACGTTTTTTCTTTACATTTATCTGGAGTCCTTTATTTTAATTACTATTTTACTTTTAATAAATTTACTTTAAACGTCTGTAAACTTCTTTAGTTAAGATTCACACCACTCCAATTTCATTTAAAAAAAAAAGTTTGAACAATTCATATTGGTAAGTATTTATGGGCAGGGGTTAAATTGGGATTTCTGAGGTTCTTTTTTTTTTTTTTTTTTTTTTTTTTAAATTAACCAGTTTTACTGGGATTCTGTTTTATGATTTGTCTGTCATTATTTATGCATATCATTATTCAACTTAATTGTGAAAATACATAATTACATGGAATATTTGGTTTAGTGTTTTTACATTAGATGACAAAAAATTTAAGATATCAAATGTATTTTACACATTTTATAAAAATCAAATGATAGCTGGGAAGTTGCCATCTTCTTGCCCTATGTTGGGGGTCATCTTATAGAACATATTAAACTTGTATCTAATTATGTCACAATTTACAAATAAATACACATTGTTCTTAACGGTGGAAACAACCACCTTCTAACTTTCCTCAAATTGTTATTCTGATAATTTAATTTGTAATGAAAACATTTGCATTAAATTATAAAAGAGTTTAAAATTCTTCACTGTGGCGTGAAGAAGCATTTTCACTAGTGAATCCCACTGAATATTTGCTAATAAACTTTGTCACACAGAAAATAAAAATACTGAATCAACAAAAATGGAGTACATAAATATACAAATAATAAAAGTGAATCATTTTACAGTGTGTTGGTCGAGATCTCAAGTTATGATATTTTTATCTATGCTGATGTCACTTTGGATGCGATTCAAAACCCCTTTGTGTATAGGCTACAACTTTTTAATAAACTAAGCAAAATCGCTACTGCACATCAGTGGATCTAATAAAAGGGTGAGCGAGCAGTTGATTCCATATTACGCAATTTCAATGAAACAGAGATTGGACCACGGCGCGATACAGAAGTGGAACGCGCGTCTTTATGCGGGGGCGCACGGTCTCGTGCCGCTCTTGTATACTCTACCAGGGTCCGCAACTGACTAGAGCGAAGCATAACGCACTTGAAATATTTTTTAACAAATACACTCGCTAAATAGAGACGGAATGTGTCAAATGGATAAAAAAAAAAAAACTACATGAAAGAATACAAGAAACTGAATGGATTGACAAACAAGCATTTATTTTTCTTTTTACAACCGAAGGTGCCGGAAGTTCTGCCCCAATTTAACCCGTTTATGGGACGTTTTAATCCAAATCAGCAGATACAACTGGATACAATTATAGAAATCTATGTCATGTTTGTGCAGTATCCACAGGAAATTTGCAAGCGTGATATATTATCAGCCTATACAGAAGTTTGGCATTTTTATTTCCACAATGAATGTTTGCTTGTGGTAGCTAATTATTACAGTAGGATACCTCCCCCAAACACGTTCATTCTCAACATCTGTAATTTTTTGTATTTGTGACCAGGTCTTATCAGTACCGCCTGTTGCACGGTCACAGTTGCAATGAGACCTTCATATAACAAAAAGAAAAAGTTGACAAAATACCATAAATACCATTATGTAAATATGTATTCCGTAGTACATTAGTTTTTGCTGTGGTATGAAAATTGGCATCAAGAACTGGTATTAGTATCGATTACTGACATTCTGGCATTGAGTGACTAAAATGAAGGTTCATTAATAAGCATATTCAATTAAATTGATTGTATGGAGTACTGATACAGTGCTGATATATAAAAAAAAAAAATAAAAAAAATAAAAAATAAAAAAAAAAACACATCTCACCTTGTTTCCAGTACCAGCACAGCAGATGCCCAGAGCCATGGCAGCACCACAGCGGACATGAGGATTGTAGCTTTCAGACAGCAGGGAAACCACACTAGGGCATTGCTCTGGAGTCCTGCAAAAAGAAATACAAAAGCACTTGAAAGAAAGCCCATACATTTTTTTCAAAAATGGTTTATTTTCTCTGACAGTTATACTTTGGATCGGCCATAGGAATGCAAGCCTTTAGTCCTTTGTTCAAACTTTATCCAAAAAAACTACTGAACTGGCGCACAGCTTCAAATTGTCATCCGTGACACAAACGATGCTAACATGTTAAAACAGTTGTTTAGGTCTCTATTAATCAAGTATATTTGAATGAGTTTTTACTATGAATAGCACAGTAAAATTATAGGAATGTGAATGTTAGACCAATGGTGACAATTTATTTTTTTTTAGTAAAAGGTAGAAGTAAATTTGCGCAAAATTTCTTACCTCATTTTTTTCTGGGGAGGCACAGGACGAGGTACAGCAGAATATGTTTTATTGTATAAAATGTGGTTCTTTTGCTTTAAATATAACAGCATGGCATGTAGGGAAACTTCTCTTTGAAATTGCTATTTCTATGCAAACTGAAACAGTGTTTTAGAAGCTAACCTGAAACACCATGCCAAGTTCCTATTAATGAATGATATGTTGATGAATTACTGCTTCCACGGAATTTATTAGCCTATATAACAACGTTCACTTTATGGTGTTTATATTGTACCACAATATATGAGGCCATGTCCACATTAATCCGGATACATTTGAAAACTGTGTTTTCGTTTTCGAAACGTTTGCCGTCCACACTGCCATTTTCAAGCTGTTTCAAAAGTTACTCGTCCACACAAAAACGTATGAAACTGCTTAAATCTCCTTACAGCGCATGTGAAAAATCACAGTTTTATATATGGGCTGAAATGCAATTGTCCTTGTGTTTCGTCGCCGGACAGCAATTCCGAGTACACTTTGTGTCGCCTATGAAGGAATGCATTGTGAAGGTTATACAAAGTAAAATGTATCTTTTACAATGCTCTCAAAGTGAATAACAGGCACAATAAAGCTGCTACAATGTGGGCCGCCATCTTGATTTTTTTGGGTTGAATGGATCACAATACTGCGTCGCATGAAACAAAAACTTCATAAACTCCATCTTCCTCGTCAAAAATAGAACACGAATAAGGCGCTTTCAAATGTATCCACTTGGGAGAGCGTTTCTGAAAGGCACCGTCTCGCTGTGGATAGAAGGCCAAAACGTAGAGAAAAAGAAAACGTATTAGTGTGGCCTGATGGTAAGAGTGCATGTTTTGTTACCTTCATGTGAAAGACTACAAAAATTATAATTAAACATTCAGTAAGCGATTTTAAAAACTATTGGTAAATTAATCGGTATTAGAAAAATCCAATATTAATAATGAATAATAATAAAAAACAATGAAAAATATAAATAATGTAAAGCGACTGAAAACATTGTTATAAACATTGTCAAGTCAACATGAAATGGCATATACAACACATTTTTACTTCCCGTAATCCGACATATTTTCAAATGATACTGAAAAATTCAATGTGAAAGATGTGGGTTGAAAAGAAAGGAGGATTTGTGATGGCAGCCGAAAAAGGAAGTTGTTACAGAAGTGGAGCAAGTTACTACATTTTGCTGAAAGATTACAAAGACAACCATGTCATTCAAACAGCCCTTTTTCTGTCCAGAAAACTTAATGTGGACCAGACTTTTCTGATAAGTCAAAGTCTGGCTTGCTATTCACATACACTAAATGACACACCTTAAAATAAGGGCACCTAGTTTTGCAGATGATCTTGTTGCCTGTGATCTCATTTATGTACAGTGGAACTGAAGTGCCTTGTCTGGCACACCTTGCATAAACATTAGAAATGCATGAACCCTCTTAAATTCAACATGGCACATTCAGCTACAACTTCACAACTATTCATTAGCTTAAAACGTATGCCACTGCTAGGAACTCCCGAAGCACATTTAACTTTGGAAACCCCTTTCTCTACCAGAACTTGCACCCTCACCCAGAACTGTACAAAAATATGACCACACATAAATCCATGCATCTGTCCTCAATCCACCAACAGAATAAAAATAACCTCTTGACAAGGTACTCTGAAACCCAATCAAATACGTTTTAGAAATTCTTCCCTGTCAAGACAGCTGTGTGGAGGAGCCTTCTTTAAACAATTTATACAAGGTGATTATGCTTTAATGGCCGCCCTGTACTTCCAGAGCTCAGGCTTGATCTGGTAGTCTTGGGCTGGGCATGGATGAGTGTAAACAGATCTCTGTATGGATCTCCAATGAGGAAATACGCTCAACTATTAGACAAATTAGGTCTGTTCCAAAATTTTATGAGCTGCCTGCCTAGGCGTCATTGGCACGATATGACTCCTAATGATGTTTCAAACAATATAATATACATAATGACGCTGCTTTCTGAAATGCCTAATTTTGGCCAGACTCTAAGACAGCATCTCATGGAACCTTTGCGAAGAAGGCAATGTCAGAATGCATTGCGACTAGGGCTGGGTATCGCCAGCCACCTCACGATACAATATGCATTGCGATACACATGTCATGATTCTATGTATCACGATACATGATATCATTATTCGATTCTGATTCGCAAGCTTTCAATTGCAAGTTGAGTATATTTCATTTATAATGTCCTTTTATTTATTTATTTTTTACATACAGTATGAAAGAGATTCCATTTCAGTAAATGCTGTTATTAATTTTACAGCAGACCTAACTTAGTAAATTATTTACATTGATATGTAGAACAAGTGCTAAAACATCACAGTTTCTTTAAGACCAGCGGCAGGGACTTTAACAGAAGTGTTTGTTTTGGTTTAATGGCTTCTTTACAGAATCTGTGCAATGTTTGATTAGGATTAAATGTTTCTTTTGACTGTAAAGAACAAAGGATAATAAGAGACATTATTCAATGACAAATAAACAAATGCGTGGATCTTGTCTTTGGACACACATTACACGGAAAGAGTCACACCTAATTTTAGGCTACTCTCAACACAGAGTGAAAAGATCTCAAACACTGGTGAGTGAAATCTCAAAAATATCCAACCTAATCACAGACATTTTTTGATCGCATATGCAAGTGATTTACTTGCATTTTAGAGGTTTGCGCTTAGAGCAGAGATCTTCAACAATTTTCAAGCCAAGGACCCCTTGGTGGGTAGAGAGATGGAACCAGGCTTTTATGCCTATAAAAGTGTGTATGGTAGGCTACCATATTATTGTATGCACAATGTTTCATGATGTTTACATTGCCATTGAAATAATCATTAAATGCTGCCCTGCTGAAAAGACCAGCTAAAACCAGCATAAGCTGGTTGGCTGATTTATCTGGTCGCCAAGCCTGGTCATATCTGGTCAGGCTGGTTTTAGAGGGGTTTGAACACTTTTTTTAGCTGGTCAGGATTGTCTTAGCTGGCCTTAGCTGGTCAGGCTGATCTTAGCTGGTCAGGGTGGTCTTAGCTGGTCTCCCAGCCAGGCCAAGCTTATTTAGGCTGGGAGGCTAGATGTTCTCTAAGCCTGACCAGCTAAAAAGTGTTCAAAACCCCTCTGAAACCAGCTAACTGACAAGACTGACTAGGCTGGGCGACCAGCTAAAACAAGCCAACCAGCTTAGACTGGTTTTAGCTGGTCTTTTCAGCAGGGGTCTGCAACATTTTCCTTGTTAATCCCTGTGACAAACCTCCTCCAAAAAGAAAGAAAAAGACAGACAGACAAACATACAGAAAAATAAACAGACCCTGCCCATGCAGAGTATAACAACGTTTATAAGGTTACTAAAAAGGAGTTTACATCTCATGTGAGTGGTCGATTTTATACATATATTTTAAAATTACTGTTCATTTCATTGAGTAAAAATTTGTAATAAAGAAAACAATGACTGAGTGCACCTTGAAATTATGTTGATTTGAGAGTCACCGTCTTGTGTGTGTGGACCGTGTATGCCAGCTTGATAATCTCAGCAGTAACTATTTATTAACACCAGGCAAGTAGGCTATTGTTCTGAAAGCAAAAAGCAACTAATAATAAAAGAAACTCTGTTCAACCGCACAGCGTGATCAATGCAAAGCAGACGCTGCTGAACCTGATGTGTGTTGCGCTTTGAGCGGATCGTGATGAGCAGTGGTTGCTTGAATGATTTTTTCCAGGCTGCACGCTTCTGCTGACTAGCACAGTTTAGTCACATTTTAAGATTTGGCATGCATGTGCGAGGGAAGTTTAAGGGATTTTAAGAATCGGCATGGGGATCATTCAAATTAAGACTACGATTAGGCGGAAAATCAATATTTTTGCCCAGCCCTAGATCCAAACACATGAGAGAGGCCAAGAGTATACGCAATAGAAACGGGCAAATTTTTAGTCTCTCTCACGACTCATAGAAGCGTCTATGACTACACCAAGGAACACCAGTTTCAGAGTTTGCACTAAAAGTATTTAACATTCAAGATAGTGGATATATTGAGAGAAATGCAGATTACAATCAGCCTGTGTCTTTCAAAACTCTGAAGTATCAATAAAATGTCAATAAAAAATAAATAAATTATTAATTCGTTTTTATTGCATTGTTACCTCAGCAACATGTTAACTCTAATGGAACTCCATGGAGCACAACAATGCCTGCTTACTTCTTTAGACATCTTGGTTCTGGAAGTATTTTTCCCATTAATTTCTCATAAGGATTTCATAAAATCCTTTATAAAAGAGTTCTAAGCCATGAACCAAATCAACCAGCTCCACAGAGGTGAATCACAACATTACAAACTTTGATTTGAAGCAAAAAAAAAATCAAAGCAAACGTACAAGACTGTCCTTAACGTCTAATGAGGGAAAGAACTGCAATCCCATGAAGCATTGTAAATGCAAAATCAAATTAAAAACTATAGAAAAACATAGAACTACTGACAAACGTCAATGATTATAAGTATAGAAACAATATTTAAATTTAATTGCAAAATATTCAGATAATTGCAAATATGCAAGTAGTTTCAGAGTGCAGGAAGACCGACTCGATTGCATCATTCACAGTGCGTCATGGGTTGGGCGGTTGTTGCAGAGCTCTTTTGGTGCACTTTGTTTACCCCAGTTTACTGATTGGTGGGTTATTAGCTATTAAACACAATTTCAAAAAAATTAAGTTAATGAACAACTAACCTCACACACCTGAGAAGTAACTGATAGGTGCATCGGACACAAGCTGTAGCAAAGTCAGTGAAAGGGAAAAAAATCCCGTACACTATCCTGGCTTGCAAAGAGTATCAAAATATATTAAGCAACGTTTCGGTCACTCGAAACATTGCTTAATACATTTTGATACTCTTTGCAAGCCAGGATAGTGTGCAGGATTTTTTCCCTTTCAAAAAAATTAAGTTGATATAATGTGGACTGATGGCTTCAACAGAAGCATATACTATCAATTAACAACCTCAGAGCTTACAGTAGATCTGTCTTTAAAGGTCTTTAAAAGTCAATTCACCTATGGAGAAAATGAATGGGATCCCTACTTCTGGAAACCAACAGCTGCTCTCTATTGTGTGTTGAGTCTCCAGTGTGCGCTGCGTAAGGGGCGCTCTGTGTTACGAGGCTACGAATGAAGTTGCTGCCTTTATAGAGTGTACAATTCTACTCGATTTTGAGGTTAGGATGCTGCATTAGGAGGAAGCTGCCAATGCAGGCAGTAGACAATAAGGCAGCATACTAGTCTTTGGAAAAGGGCTTATGAATCAATACATCATCCAATGCCCAAAATGAACTTCACCATAACTTTGTCAATGGTGAAAATTAACCAGACATTTTTTTTTTTTTTTTTACCAGCCATGAACCTGTATTTCCCCATATGTATTTCTGTCCCTACAAAATGGAAAAATTTAGCCGTTTACCCTCTGCATGTTTAAGTCATTGAGTCACTCGCAGCACCATACACTAGCCAGTCCCTCTGTGAAATGCCACTTTCATTAAAATAGAGACCCATATTTTCGCTTTGATGGCTTAATTCCAAGAATGTGTAGCCACAAGGAGATCTACAGGTATGATAATAAAAACAAAACATCTTCTGGCTTCCTAGATAAACTTCTTTTGATAAATTCTCCACTTTTTCACAGTTAATGTATCTCTTTCATTTGATGTGCATTAAATAAATAAATAAAATTCTTTACTTGCATTTGGTGCTTGGCAAGTGTGAATTTTGGACCCTGGTCCAAAAAAAATTAAAAAAAAAATCATGTCCAATAAAAACCCAACATCTTAGGATAGAGTAGATCTGCCACATTTTAGAAACCATAGGACACAATTTTTTTTTTTAATTAAAAACAGAAAACCTTGAGATGGGAATGGGTTGACATTCTATTTATCATTTTATAATCGTATCAGTTCCCTTGATCCCTCCTGAAGCATACATTCACAAACATGCCCTGAAATCTTTACTGCAACACTTGTAAAAACATACTTCTCTGTATGCCGTGATGGTAAACTTAAATAGCATGTAGCACTAAATGGCCATCCAGCAACAGAGTGTTATCAAAAAGCCCCATCATTTCCTCATTAATTTGTCCTTAGAGACTCCGCTATGCCAATAAACTCAGATGTCACATTACACAAAGTCACTGAAAGTGAAGAATCTTGTTATATTAAGAGATAATTAAATGTTCTTATTGACTTGACACAGCAGCAAATCTGCAATCAACAAAATAAATTTTAAAAGAATGAAAATTAAGTTCAAGACATAGCTATTAGGAATGCACCAAAATATAAAATGACCAGTAGCTGATAGACCAATACTGATAGCTGATAAGTCGATAAGCGATGTAATGGACGATATTATGGATATACGTACATGTATACTGTTTTATAATATTTTATTACACGGTTCTTTGGAATACTCAATTCTGATATTAATATTTCTGATTAAAGAACCACACATTAGTCCTATTTCACCGGTTAGCAGGGTATTGGGAGTCATCTTTCCTACTCATATCACTCTGTGAACTCTACAAGAAAGCTAATAAAATAATTTGAACCCAAATCAATATTGCATGTTTATTTATTTATGTATTTGGCAAGTAGTCACATAATATCAGGATAATAAGCTGTCAGAAGGTCATTTTTGCAAAATCGGAATGCAAACTGGAGAAT
This sequence comes from Myxocyprinus asiaticus, assembly GCF_019703515.2. Taxonomy (NCBI): domain Eukaryota; kingdom Metazoa; phylum Chordata; class Actinopteri; order Cypriniformes; family Catostomidae; genus Myxocyprinus; species Myxocyprinus asiaticus. The sequence continues at coordinate 17,508,532 of NC_059392.1, read as the reverse complement.
GAATTCTGCCATTTCTGGAGACTCAGCAGTCTCTTTCCTCTCACTAATGTAATTTCAACTCAAATTTTTCATGTCCATTTAATTACTGATTTGGCAAGTTGCTATGTAATAAGAGGGATAATCAGTCAGCTGGTCATTATCACAAAATAAAGCCCTTCAGGGTGATACAAGTGAAATTTACAACATTTTCCATAATTCCATAATCTGATGTATTTTAGAGTGCAACAGGATATTCAACAAGAAATAAATGTAGGACAGGACAACATTTTATCCATCTAGAAATTTATTGGAATGTGAAAAGTGGGTGCCATATGGTTGAAGGGGAAAGGGTCCAAATGTAAGCAAATGTATTTGAGATGGAGCAAATTATTAGTTTTCCGAAAGCATTATGAGGAGAAACATGCACCAATGAGTTGTGTACAATAAGACCACGAATGTGTATTTAGACAGTAAATGTCGATTTTGATTTCATGTTGACCTGCAAAGTAGAAAAGATGGAACTACTAGGTACTACACCTGGCAAAGAAAAATTCTACTTGTTGAATTGGAAAAAATATTTCATTTTGATATTAAAAGGAATACTTCACCCAAAAATGAAGTCTCTCATCTGTCCCTTTAACTACTTCCAATTAGGAATGTGCACGAGTAATCAATAAATCGAGTACTCATTCTGCACCAGCTTGTCGACTATTAAAAAACTACTTTAATATTGCAAATTGACTTTCCACATTTGACTGAATTATAACACTGAATTATTCTGTACTTTCCTTTTTAATCTCTCACCAAATCTCACAGTAACAATTAAGTCAACTGGGGGGCACTGTGGATGTGTGTCGTTGAGGTGTTGGTTGAGCAAGGAGCTCGATTAGGAGATGGTGGCATCATTGGTGTTTGCTTTTTTTCTAATACTTGCCATATTTTGATTCAAATTGAATTTTTTCCTCTCTCTTATTAATGAATTATACTCAATTTGTATTTGTTGTTGTTACAGTCATGCAAACCACAGATGAGGATCCGCAATTATGGAAGAAAGAAAAGGCAAGCGTAATGATAAGCACGCAAGCCTTCAGACCAGTATGTGTGTTATATCTCTGAACAGCGGCAGAGAGCATTTTCTAAAAAGCCAACTTCACCACTTGTTCGTCTAAATAAGAACATTTGAAATTATAAAAATCATATACTTTTTTTTTTTTGTAAACTCATATGTGCATTACCCTAATGCCGTCAATATTGGTTTCTATGCATGTTCCAGGCGAGTGACATTTTTTTTTACGGTTATTTTTATTTATTTATTAATTATTTATTTTCTTTCCAAAAGCATAGTATGTTGAAGTTAATTTTGAAACCATTTTTGGTAACGTCTCTGAATAAGCAAAATATAAATTTTACATACGTGTCATACTTGCATTTTAATTTACGAGTAATTGATTACTCTTTTTTTGGGGGGGGGGGGGTTAGAGTACTCCACTACAAAATTACTTGATAATGCCCATCCCTACTTCCAATATCAGTCTAACTGTGCATCTCTAGTTTGTATAATATGAAGTAAACTTAAACTACAGTCTTATGATATAGGCTGGGCAACAGTTTATGCTCAGAAACTTACCTGTATCAGCCAATAGCATGGCTAGTTGAGCCAACTGCTCAAACCCTTCCCACACCACAACAAAACCATTTTTGTGGGAAGCTAATCTAAAATTTAGCACTTGCATACAAACGCCAACCAGTAAGAAAAAGGATTTGACTTAATCTTTCATCAGGCTGTAATTAATGTGTTGTCTGCATCAAGGTTTTAGCCGGTCTTGGCAGGATGTGAAATACAGTTAATAAATGTTAATAATATTGGGACCCTTCAGTACAAATACAGAGCTAAAACAGGCTACCACTATCCACTGCCATTTATGCAATCTAATCCTGACGATTCATCTGGGTTTAGTAGCTCTGATTCAGATTGGAGTTTCGTTTGTTTACAGAGAGAAATGTAGATTTACTTTCAACATTACACATGAAATGGTATTATATTATTACGCATCATTTCGAAAGCTACTGACCTCTTTCACAAACACTTGCCTAATCATGACATTTTTTTTTTTTTTTTTTTAATTACATTCCATTGAATTTTCTGCACTGTAAAAAACACAACCACATTTAATTTTTTTCATGACAGACAATGGTTAAATGTATTATATATAATAGGAGTGGTGGTAGCGTAGTGGACTAAAGCACATAATTGGTAATCAGAAGGCTGCCGGTTCAATCCCCACAGCCACCACCATTGTGTCCTTGAGCAAGGCACTTAACTCCAGGTTGCTCCAGGGGGATTGTCCCTGTAATAAGTACACTGTAAGTCGCTTTAGATAAAAGCATCTGCCGAATGCATAAATGTAAATGTTATATATAAAAATGGTGAATGCAAGTTCTGTGCCTGGTCCAATGCACACACATCGCAAAGAGCAAACTTAATAGTCATCAAGATAACTCTTGATGTATTTTTCTTAAAGAACTGCTTAATGTTACTCTTTGGCTTAACTTGATTCAATCGTGGACAGTAGTTCCGGTTAATTTAAATTACTGTGTAATCTCAACACAAACACTGTGTAGAAAAAAACGGAATTAAGTAAACCCAACAATAAATGTATGTACCAAGTAGTGAAAGTGAATGTTAGCATGCAAAAATAAAGTTAGTTGGAAGCACTACAGAGTGTAGTTTAGTAACTATGCTACGGTTAGCACAGCATTTGCTAAACGAACCGAGCAATTAGTTTAATGTGTGACCTAAATATCCTAAATGGTAACTCCCAAAACTCGAACATAACAGAAGCTTTTCTAAATCTCAACATAACAAACACTAACAAGTATCCCCATTTATATTAATCTTGCACAAAACTTAATTTGAACATTTTCTCTCCCTATTGAGTCCCATGAAAAGCATGCTGAAAATCTCAGTTTCATCAATGCTACATTAACATCACAAAAAGTTTTTCATGTAGTCCCAACTCAAAAAGATAAAGTAAACTTCCATTTCACTAATTTAAATGATAGAACGGAATTAAATCAAGTTGTGACGAAATGTTCTAGAATTGTGTTGCTATAATTTTAATTAAGTAAATGGAACAAGCAGCAAAAGTCTTTTTTTTTTCTTACCTTAACAGCACCTTCAATCTATAGCTGAAACCACTTGAGAAGGGAAAAAAACTCCCTCCTGTTCATAAGATTGTTTTTGTCTGCGTCAATTCTTTTTTCTTGTTAACTTTTATAAACAAAAGGTGAAGCCTGACACACTGCAGGAGTCTGAGGTGTGCAGTTCAACCATATCCCTTTGCCAGACACTGTCCAATCTAACAGCGAAATGAACAATCAAAAGGGGTCCTGCTACAAGAGCCCTTTTTTCTTCCATTGGAAAATGGAGATTAAAGCCTCTTTATTTGTTTACTATCAAAGCAAAGCATAGCATTCAAAATTTTTTGCGGTTATTTTGCATTAACACAGGCTTGAAAGACAATTTTATATTCAGTTATGGTAGTGTTAAACTGAACAATTGGAGAATCACTAAATTTAAAATGCTCATTGAATAACCCCAAAATAAATATATAATTACCATGAGCAAAAAAAAAAAAAAAAAAAAAAAAAAAAGAAAAGAAAAAATGTCCTCAGTCACACATCAAATAATTTTTAAAGCTAAAATTTTAATTCTAAAATTTGCTTGTACACTACCAGTCAAAGTTCACACACACATACACAGTAGGGTTGTAACGGTTTTCGGTAAAAAAAATTATTATGAAAAAATGAACTGTACAGTTCGCGACCCACGGTTCCTTAAGCATTGGCACCGCGGTTCACTTCAAGTTTATTGACGCAACTGGAGCACAAGGTTTGGCGAAGAAAACGGAGCGTCAAATTGACACGCACGGTTATAACCACCGCTAATGCACCTGAATGGATCTGTAAATGGATACGCTCTGCCTGTGTTTCATGTGGGTCAACTTGATGACATCACTGTTCTGCACGTGTTGTGTGTAGTTGAAAATGGCAAGCGCCAAGTGGAGAAAATGAGACGCTGGTAGAGAAGCCCCCTGCGTTAAGTCTCCTGTCTGGCAATATTTTCTTTATGCAGTCAATTACAACAGCAATGGTCAAAAAAATTTACAAAACAGCACTGTTTGCAGACATTGCTCTAAGCGAGTGTCGTATACTGGTAATACAACGATATATGATAAATCATAAACAGCGATATCATCCGAAGAAAGACACAGAGCCACAGGTGAGCCGAAACTGCATACACTCCCTTCCGTTTTTAAGCAGGCACTCAGTGTGAATTCGGACAGACATGAAACAACTAAAACGCTTGTGGTGTTCATTGCTATGAAGTTATGTTGCCATTCTCCGTTGATGAAGATGTGGGATTTCAGCGTATGATTCAAACATTCGAACCACGACATCCCAGACCCTTCTCGTATCCATTTTAATAGCAAGGTTCCTTCTATAGTGATGTACAGCTTCCAAATGTTGAATATATGTTGAGATGAGTTTGAAATTCAATTTATGTTGATGCATGTAGCATAATAATGCTGTTATTATGTTAAAATATTGATTTAGTAATTAGATATATATATATATATATATATATATATATATATATATATATATATATATATATATATATTTTATAGTTCAAGTCCCTAAAGAAAATTAACCATGGTTTTAGTATTGTAACATTATAGTAACCATGACCGCTGTCACCAGGGTTTTCTTAGCAGAAATCATGGTTTTGATACAACTAACCTGTTTTACAACAGTAATACTGCAGTTTCCATATAGTAACAATGTTTTTACTATACATTATAACCATGACAGAAACCATGTTGATTTTTACTACAAATACCATGATTAAACTATGGTTACTGTAAAACAATGATTTTTATTAAGGTCAAACCAGTTGAAGTGTTTGTTACCAAATACAGTGTTCTTTGGATTTGGAAGTAATGTATTTTTTCTTCTGAACATAGCAAATACCTAACCGTATTGAAACAGTGACCCTAAAACAGTGATACAAATCGAACTGTGAGAAATTTGAACCGTTACACCCCTAATACACAGTAAAAAAAAAATTATATATATGTATAATTTTAACTGAAAAAGACTGTAACATTTCTACAGTAAAAAAAAAAATATTTTGGTAAGTGGTTGCACAAAATTGATTTATGTACAGTTGAAGTCAGAAGTTTACATACACCTTAGCCGCATACATTTAAACTCAATCTCACAATTCCTGACATTTAATCATAGAAAACATTCCCTGTCTTAGGTCAGTTATGATCACTACTTTAAGAATGTGAAATGTCAGAATAATGAGAGAGAATGATTTATTTCAGCTTTTATTTCTTTCATCACATTCCCAGTGGGTCAGAAGTTTACATACACTTTGTTAGTATTTGGCAGTATTGCCTTTAAATTGTTTAACTTGAGTCAAACATTTGGGGTAGCCTTCCACAAGCTTCTCACAAAAAGTTGCTGGAATTTTGGACCATTCCTTCAGACAGAACTGGTGTAACTGAGTCAGGTTTGTATGCCTCCTTGTTAGCACACGCTTTTTCAGTTCTGTCCACAGATTTTCTATCAGACTGAGGTCAGGGCTTTGTGATGGCCACTCCAATACCTTGACTTTGCTGTCCTTAAGCCATTTTGCCACAATTTTGGAGGTATACTTGGGGTCATTGTCCATTTGGAAGACCCGTTTGCGACTGAGCTTTAACTTCCTGGCTGATGTCTTGAGATGTTGCTTCAATATATCCACATACTTTTCCTTCCTCATGATGCTATCTATTTTGTGAAGTGCACCAGTCCCTCCTGCAGCAAAGCACCCCCACAACATGATGCTGCCACCCCCATGCTTCACTGCAGGGATGGTGTTCTGCGGCTTGCAAGACTCACCATTTTTCTTCCAAACATAACGATGGTCATTATGGCCAAACAGTAAAATTTTTTGTTTCATCAGACCAGAGGACATTTCTCCAAAAAGTAATATCTTTGTCCCCGTGTGCACTTGCAAACTGTAGTCTGGCTTTTTTAAGGTGGTTTTGGAGCAGTGGCTTCTTCCTTGCTGAGCAGCCTTTCAGGTTATGTCGACATAGGACTTGTTTTACTGTGGATATAGATACTTGTCTACCTGCTTCCTCCAGCATCTTCACAAGGTCTTTTGCTGTTGTTCTGGGATTTATTTTCACTTTTCGCACCAAACTGTATTCATCTCTAGGAGACAGAATGTGTCTCCTTCCTGAGTGATATGATGGCTGTGTGGTACCATGGTGTTTATACCTGCATCCTATTGCTTGTACAGATGAATGTGGTACCTCCAGACCTTTGGAAATTGCTCCCAAGGATGAACCAGACTTGTGGAGGTCCACAATTGTTTTCTGAGGTCTTGGCTGATTTCTTTTGATTTTCCCATGATGTCAAGCAAAGAGGCACTGTGTTTGAAGGTAGGCCTTAAAATACATACGCAGATACACCTCCAATTGATTCCAATTAGCTAACTGGCTAATTACCTAAAGGATTGACATAATTTTCTGGAATTTTCCAAGCTGCTTAAAGGCACAGTTAACTTAGTGTATGTAAACTTCTGACCCACTGGAATTGTGATATAGTCAATTAAAAGTGAAACAATCTGTCTGTAAACAATTTCTGGGAAAATTACTTTTGTCATGCACAAAGTAGATGTCCTAAACGACTTGCCAAGACTATAGTTTGCTAATATGAAATCTGTGGATTGGTTAAAAAATTATTTTTAATGAGTTCAACCTAAGTGTATGTATACTTCTGACTTCAACTATACTCAAATACTATTTTTTGTAATTGTTTCAAGTAAATCCAACTAAATCTAATCATGTTCATTCAACTTAATTACAATACATACATGAGGCCTGTATAATTTTTTTTTTTTTTTTTTTACTTCCAATGTACAGACCAGTAGGGTCCAGCTAGAGTTGAACATGAAGGGTAATTTGGTTGTCCACATTACCCATCTATCAGATACTATTAAAGCTATAGTATTAGATATATTATATATATATATCGGTTTTACAGATTAATCGTTGCCGATAGTTGCTTTCTATTGGTTACCTGCAAAAATCTGTTGATAGTTGCCAATAGTTTTTTTCATCATTTCGTCATTTCAAAATAAAGAGTTCCCAGTGTGTTTCAGGCTTGTTTATACTTAAAAGTCCCACGTTATGTACGTTATGGTTATTACTGGAATTTTGGTTTAACAAAAAAACTGCATCTGGGATTTTATTCATTTTGGTCTTTATTATGGCAGGCAAAGACAAAGATTTTTTTACATTCTATAAAACAATTTGGAAAACTATCGACCAATTTATTGGTTGTCGGCCTTTCCCACCACCTTAGATATCGTATTGGCAAAATCTACTATATAGAATCTATTTTTCAAAATTGACCACGTTCATTCAAAGCTTATGTTCACGTAAAGTTAATTTCAAATGAAACACCATAATTGAACACAAAACCGCATGGGTAACACTAAGCAGAACTGTAAACATGACTAAAACCCCTATTAATTACCAACAACAACAACTATTTATGCTGCACTTAAGCCCCTATACCATACCCAGGCCCACATAATAAAAAATGTGAGTGCAAGGGCCTATGGACACTCCTACAAACACAGCTCAGCTGCAACAAAATTGTATTTTTTTTAATAAATTACAAGTTTCAGATAAGACAAAAAAAAACTATTAAAAATTAATACTAAGGGCCAACTTCCTTTTTTTCAGTGTGATAGTTACCTTACAATGTACAGTACAATAATATATTTTTTTTCATTTAACAAGACAATACATGTATTGTTACAGAAAAAGATTGTAAAAAATAATTTATTTGAATTAAAAAGTATGAATTACCTTGAAGTTAACTAAAAAAAAATTTGCTTAAGACATTTTATTTTACTGTTAAATCTTTACTGTAAAAATGAGAAGAAGAAAAAAATAATAATCAGACATTCCCAGCGTGTCCTATCACATTTGATTGTATTTAATTGAAATATTTGTTTCTTCTTACTTTTTATGTCAGTTATGTACATTGGTGTGTTTAATGTTATATTTTAATGTTTTTAGTTAATGTTTATTGGATTATTTTAATGTCTCAAACTGCCACTATTTTTTTACTGTGAATTTCTGCCAACCACAGATGTCATTTATTTACCGTAATTTAACAGATTGCATTTTTTTTTTTTTTTATAATAATACATTGATCACCATTTAATAATGTTAAAGTCATTAAAATCTAAGTAGTCACAATCGCCTAGATTATAGCCCTGTACAATTTGAGCATTCTCTCAACATACTGTGATGCTTTTTAAACAGTAATAAAGTGTCTTAGAAATGTTTTGTAAAGAAATTATTGCAATATTTGTTTTTATTTTATAAATATATTTGTATGTCTGTTTTAAGTTACAAGCTTCAACATCTAATTTCACAGATGTGCCCAGACCTGTGCAGCCTGAACACATTGTAGTAATGGGAGGGAGCACTGGATGAGACCCCTAAAATAATGTTCACAGGGAGACCTCTCTCTTCACTATAATTCTGGAGCAACTCGTTTAAGGTAAAAGTGGGAGGAAAGTCCTCAGTCAATACATGTCAAAATACAACAGATAATCCATTCAACCAACCCCTCTTAGTATTCTGAGGGTGTGAAAGGACGATCTCTCTGGATATGGAGACATCTGAAGAATATTAGCAGGGTGTTTCATGGCTGAAGTCTGGGGAGATACTCAATTGAGATTTTCAAAGCTTAAAGGCAAGGCAGCATGTCTTTTCCGGGACATCTTTTACAAAAAAAAAAAAAAAAAAAAAAAAATTCTTTAAATTTCTGTTTTGTTGCGTTTATGGATGTACACACAAATAAAGAATAGGCAGCAACCAACTGTGCTCAACATTTCACAGCATCCTCATTTTAAAAGATCAAATGTCAAACACCTGAGCAAAGGGAATATATGAACTCATTAGGGACAAAACATGGCAGATTTGAAGCATCAAATGTCATTTATGTGAACACAACATTGTGGAGTTAAGTTTAAAACAAACAGCTCATCCAGTTAACAGCAATCTTCCCTACCAGCATCTGCCCTCAGCAATGGAGAAAGACTGTGAGTGACAAATATAAACAGCTGCTCCGCTGTGTTAAAGGAAATTACCTCCCAGAACCGCTGGAACTACTCCAGTGTCGACACATTCATCTGCTTGACCAAGTTTAACTTGTGAGCGTGCACGAGAGAGAGAGAGAGAGAGAGAGAGAACGAACTGTCAGGCACCGACAGAATGCGAGAGGAAGGGGTAGAGAATGCATGGCAGTTTCAAACCTGTGATCACGATAGGTGATGAGGATAAGATGTGGGGATTTGTCCAACTCAAAGGATTTATTCAGCATGAAACACAGAAAATTTGATATTTTCCCATAAAAAAAAAGTTAGCCATCGTCATTGTTGTTTTGTTTTTTTATACACATAAAAAATAAAAGAAGCCACAATCTGAGGATGTTTTAAACATCAGGAACTGTGTGGAAGCACTGGTTATGAAGTTACACTTGCTTACAAGAGCGAAAAAACAACAAGAAAGAATGAGACATTAAGTGAATGGATTGAGGAAACCCTCAGGTTTGAGTTGAAGGTAAGCAAATCAAAATAATTAAATACTAATCACTATTTTTGTTTTAAATCAAGCAACATGATTATTACCTATCAACTTGAACTATTTACTGTACATTTAAAAAGTAAATGTCAGAAAAACTAAAAACATACATTAATGGTAAAAAAAACCACTAAGTGGACAAAAGGTGTAAAAGAGTAAAAAAAAAAAAAGTGGGACAAAAATGGTAAGGTAAATATAATTATCTATTTCATAGAGCTTCTAAAAATAATATAATATATTGGATATTATTTGACAATTTTCTGGTTTCAAAGCGTCATGAAAAAAAATATAAATGGGAAGGAAACCCTCATTTGAAGGAATGCAAATCAAAATAATCAAATACTTTTTCGCTAACTTTTTGGGTTTAAAATGAAACAACATGAAATGTAAATTAAAAGTGGTGACATTTTTATGTCATAAATATAGTGTGGACTACAGTAAAAGTAGTAGAAACAGTAAAAATAAGTGGACAAAGTTTGTAGGAAAAAGAAAATTGCCCATTTTGCTAAGCTTCTAAAAATAATCTAAAATATATTGAATATCATTTGACTAAACTTTGTGGTTTCTAATGACATGCAATTAAAAAAAAATGAATAGAGAAAAGATTTTTTTTATTATTATTGTTTTTGGTGTAAAATGAAGCGACGTGAAACAAAATCTAAATGATCATGGTGAAATTAATCAATGGTGATTTGCAATAAATATAGTCAATAATAAAACAAAGTGGACAAAAGTAAAGCGTAACAAGTGGACAAAGTTGGTAGGGGAAATATAATTGCCCATTTCACAGAGCTTTTGAAAATAATCTAACTTATATATTGAATCCTTTCTTGTCTAAAATGAAGTTCCATGCAAACATTTCAATTGAAATACATTAAAACTAGGCTATTTCACATTTAGAAAATTGATGTTTGAATTTGAAAGTGTAAATGGTTTAATTTATCAGCAATATTAAGTATAGTAAAAATAGCGAATACCAAAACTTTAAGCAGTGGACAAAGTTGGTAGGAAAAATATTTGTCCATTTCAAATAATTGTCCATTTCAGAGCTTCTAACAAAAAATCTCCATAGATTCCATGGATAATTTTCTGTAGACAACAAATTCTCAATCAAATCTAGCTATTATAAAACATTTGTCTGCATTTCATAATGGTCATTACATAATATATCATCTCAGAAGTAACTATTGCAAAATTAAAATATAATTATGAAAACACTGATCATTCTGAAAACAAACTCTGAGATGAAGTCATCTGCCTCCATGACTAAATTAGATTGGAACACAAATTATCCAGTATGGTCAACATTCAGTGATCACTGCTGATAGCCACTTCCTTGCTTAATTACTAGCATGGTCTGGAAGCCATACCACTAATGAAATGACAGGAAAATCGTATTTTTTATATGCCAGTTTAGGATGAGATAGGAACAGTGGATGAAAGCATGTTTTTGAGCGATGGGATTACCTCTACAATGATTATATTTTGTTTTACATGTAGCCAGCAGTGTGAAAAGACAAACAGAAAAAACACAGATGAGCGGGACCTCGTCTGATAAATGACCACTCCAAATTCTGATTCAGTTTGGAGGTTAAAACTTCATGGTCTCAAAGATAACGTTTAGACGCAGGGCAACTTTTCTTTGGACGTGAACTCTTTGGAAACTATTTAACTCAATAAATTGGATGTTTGCCAACAGATGGGAATGTGTCGCTTGATTTAATCCTACCACCACCCTCCAATCGGAAGGGACCCTGTTACAATGCTGGCCAAGCCCCCGGAAAAAGTGAAAGCACAACTTCCCACAGCAGCATGGCAAGCCATAGCATCATGTCCCAGCGAGAAGCTTCCCTGCTGGAGCTCAACCGAACATGGAGCGAGGATGGGACCTTCCCCCATTCCGGACAACAACTCCATTGGGCTGCATTACTCATCATTCTGATCATTATTCCCACCATTGGTGGAAACATCCTGGTCATTCTGGCAGTGTCCTTGGAAAGGAAACTCCAGAATGCCACTAACTTCTTCCTGATGTCTCTGGCAGTGGCCGATCTACTGGTGGGATTGCTAGTAATGCCAATCGCTCTGGTGACCGTGCTTTTCCGTAAGTAATCCTTTGTTCAGAGTTTGATTTTGTTTTGGATGGGAATTTGAGGACTAATATTATATTGTAGAATTTATTAGCAAATAATCTGAAAAAACATCCTTATAATATTGTTTTACTGGCACAACCACGGCTGTACGATAGTCCCTTTGTTTAGTTATATCCTAGATGGAACCTGCAGACTTTCACATCTTCTGCACTGATTAATTTGGGAAAATCTGTGGAATTATGCAGAATGGATTAACGTAGTAAAATGAGAGTACTACACTATAATTGGTAGCTGAAAACATAAAATTAGCCAGAATATTTAAAAAAACTATCAAGCATACAAGGGGGACGTGACAGGGGATGTGTCGAACATTCCAATTCTGTGCAGTTCAATTTGGATTTCGGTGCACGGATTCCGTATGGGTCCAGTTATAGTTAACAAAATGAATAAAATAAAAAATAAATTTAAAAAAAATCACTGTGCACCAAAGCCACATCAACACTAATAAGTTTTAGTTTGAAAACGCATCGAATTTAGCTGTTTAGCCTATGCCTCTCATCCACATTGAAACAGCGGTTTCCTCCCACCAAAATGAAGACTTCTGAAAACGTTACCCATAAATACATACTTTGGAAAATGATGTTAAGAAACTGAAAACTGAGTTTCAAACAAAAACGGATAAGTGTGGACATGGCCTGAGTAACCTATAATAATTTTGCAAACAAACCAAAAGCAAGCTGATGAACAGAAGTCCAAAGCAATGTGAAATTTTCCAATAACACTAACACAGCATATTTAAGAGAAAGTTAAAGAAAACCATGTTTCGTTCTCCAATGTTTATAGACATGGCACACACACACACACAGTGATCACGAAACACCCTCCGAAACATTTCAGCACTAAACATGTCTCTCACAAACTTTCACACTTTACAACACTTGCCAAGCTACTACTACAGTCAGCCGCCTGCCAGTTTGGCTTTCAGCTCCATTGCCAGAACACTACAGCAAGTTCATTATTCCTCATTAATTAGATTACATGGCATTTATGGAACCTCTATTTGCTGCACCTCACCTGTACATGGTACAAACCTGATCTCAGACCAACAAGTTATCTAACTGTTGAAAATGTACAAAACTATGGTTGGGGAAATTAGTGTTGGTCATTTAATAGGGGGTAAAGGTAACAATTTTTAAGGGCCAAGGCTGCAAATAATTGTTTTTAACAGGTTCAATTCAAACTGGGTGGACCAGAACTTGTGTTTACTGGAATCATAATCCTGCTTGATCACCACTGTGCTCGAGCAAGAACCATAACTCTAGCAGTCTGTACCGGAAAGTACTTTTAGCAGATGATTTCCATCAATGGTAATTCAATCACAATTAACTGCAATATTTAATCAGTTCTGACAAAGGGGTAAAACTTCAGAAGCAAATCACAAAGATGCCCTCCTCTAAAAAAAAAAAGACATGAAAGCCACACTTAATGTATGAATGTCATTGCATTAGAAAACAAAATATCATACCCAATTGGCAAACACATGATGCCACTGAATTTGAGCCCTATTTTCAATTACATTTAACCAAATATTTCCAAGGTGAATTTTAGTGCATGTACCAAAAATGTCATTTAAAAAAGTATTAAAATGCTGACCAATGATATTAGTTATTGTATAAAAAAAAAAAAAAAAAAAAAAAAAAAAAAAAACACACCACTCTTGGCATTCATAGAGCATTTTCCAGTGCTCTGATATTGTGTGATTGTCAAGCTCCAAAATGATATAAAAGAACCATAAAAGCACCATTAAAGTAGTCCATATTTCATGCATTATATTCAAAGTATCATGAAGTCTTGCGGCAGTTTTGTGAATCGCAAAAGGCTGCGTTTAATAAGTACATTTATAGTCTACATGTGCAACGTGCTTCAGTGAATGCGCAATATATGAGTGCTCCACACGAACTCCATCTCAGATGTATTGTAGATTCTCCATATTTCACTTTGCTTACAACATGCATTAAGAACGGCACCGGAGGAGCATTTCGCTAGATTTTAAATGAGAAGAATATTAAAACTACTGTGAACTAGCCTACACAAATACACTCAAGTCTTCCTTGAGTGTATCGCCAAAATAAGTCAGTTTTTTAAAATAAAAAACTACAACTGAAGTATTGTATAATATAACTTATTATTATTATTACTAACAATAATACATTACAAATTACAATAATATTTAAGTTGACAGAGTTCCAAAAAATGACTGTGTTAAAGAAAAGTAGACTGATATCCTATCACAACTAAAGTGAACACTTAAGTGATCTGAATCCACTTAAGTAAAGATAGAATGTGAAAAACATGTGCAAAGAGAACGGACTTCTTGTTCTCTGAAGAATTTCACTGAAATTACAGTTATTTTGCTGCTGCTTTAAGTAGAGTTGTTAAAGATTTTCTTAATAGGCTAGACATTTTTTATGTAATGGTTTTCTGTCTACTCTATTTTATAAGAAATAATGTGCAGTTATAGAAACAAACGGTATCAGTGCATCCTTAATAACAGAATTTAATTATTAAAAAAAGAAGTCTTTTTAAAAAAACATTTTCAGTTTTCGGCCTAGTGTGTCCAGAAATTTCAGTTTTGGGCAAGAATTTTTATTTAGGTTAATTACTAGTTAACATGGAGTGGTGTAACGATCCATCGATCCAATAAAGTCACCCTTACTACAATTTATCCCAGTTAACTGCAACACAATTTTTCATTGCAACTGTGGAAGTTGTAGCCAAGAAAACCGCAGACAGCACGGATAGTTGGAAACAAGTCATGGGTGTGCAAGTTCTTTGAATTGGATTAAACTGAAAAATAAGCTGTAATCAAACGATTGATTATCACTTGTGTGTAACGTTATTTTTTATATTATCTGTATAATTGTTTTCAACATCTGAAGTACCTTATTTTGTTGTGGATGTCCCAATGTGGATACTAAATTTGCACTTTTCAGAGAGCTCAATAAAATATTCAAATTATATTTTGGTTGCATTTGAGGGCAAAGCAATTTTTAATTGTGTAAAATAGGCACATCATTTCGGAATATTGATCGCAGGGCCCTAAATCTAATCAAATCGAAATCGTATCGTGGCAGACTTTGAAGTATCGGCAAATATCGGATTGCTTGACAAGAGAATCGATATAAGATCGTATCGTGATGAAACATCAGATTTACACCCCTATTAACAGGGTGACCAATGATTGAAGTTATATTTATCGTTCTTTATAATAATGTCATAAATACATGCCACCTGGTTTGCTATTTTGTCATTAATTCAATAACATAGATTTTTAAGTGTGCCAGTATCAAAACACTTTCTGGGGACACTTCACTTTAATCAATAGAACAACAAACATTCTTTATTCTGAATTGTGATAATTCACAGAGACACCAAGAAAGGAAAGATTCCACAAAATATTGAGATTGAAATTGGAAAAATTATCCTAAATGCAGAGATGGAAAGGGTGGGTTTTGCACAAAAAACATGTTAATAATGAGGCTTGGTCCTATAAAGTTTCAGAAGTGTAGCTACAAGACTTGAAAACTTTAAGGAGTTGAGAAGTCCCAGAAGGAATGCTGTGACCAGAAAGTCGGTCAAAAGCCAGGAAATATGTTCAAATAGGTTCTATATGTGAACCACCGAAGAACAACCAGTCGGTGGCAAAAAAGATCCTTCCAACTGGCCGAGTCCAGCTAGAAACTTACCAGAAGTCATGAGCGTTGACAGGTAATTAAATCAAATTAGAAGAAGGGGTACAATAATAAATCATGTTTGAGTGCAACAATTTACAGACAAGACAGAAGACAAGGAGAGCAGTAGCTCTAGACAACACTTAGCAGTAATTCTAGACGTTAACGTACAACTTAATAACTTGCTATTAAATGTAATCACAAAAATAAAAGTAACCTTTAGCAATTGGTGTAATTCAAATGTTTTAACCCTGTGGAGGCCTGCTTTGGTAGAACTGTGGTTTTACTGTTTGTTTCAAGCAAAGGCCACGTCCACATCTGTGGACCAGGTGAAGACAGGGACTATTGTTAACACTGTTAAAAATCAAAGGGCGAACATGGAGCAAATATCCACAGTGCTTGATCAAAATTGACAGCTGTGCTAAAAAGAAGAATGTACTCTTGATAACAAATAACAAATTTATTTCTCTGAGAAAATGAGAAATATTTAGATGATGAAATGAATTTGCAGTGCAAACACAAAGTGTGGCAAAGCAGAGCATCTCTTTATTTTGCTTCCAGGAAGACAGGATACAATTGCCTGTCAGTTTATAGCCAGAGATTAGGCTGGGCAATATAAAAATGAATATTCAAAACATATCCAAAACATATCCACAGTGATTTTGCAAGCAATGTCATGAACATAAGGATTACTTTAAATACCTTTTTATTTGGCCATTTAGTTTCCAAAAGAGTGTGTCATCAGACTACTTTGCAATCCTTCCTTGTCTTTCAACAAGAGATATTTTAATTGCGAATCTTATTTACACTTCTGTAGCATACAATGTTAGAATTAGTATGTTAATCTACTTGACAGTTAAACTGTCCACTTCAATGAACCGATTCAGAACTAATTCATTGATTCGGTTGCCCCATAAAAAAAAAAACATTCAGCGTCACCACGAAGCATTTTAAATGTTAAAAAGTTTTGGTAAAAATATATTTAGATTAGTGATTAAACAATTTACCTTGTGTTCATACAGCGAAAAGTGTAGAAAACCCACCTTGATCATTTTATACCCGATTTTTAATGATTATGAAGTCCAAACAAATATGTTTTTGGTTGAAAACACCATTTTCCATTTGCTAATGTAATTGTTTTCCAAAGTATGTGGTGACTTTTCAATGTGGATTAGGGCTGGGCTATTGGCCAAATATTTCATCATGAAATTATTTTTCATATCAGTATTTATCATGATATACATTCACATTTGCACACTGCACATTTTTTTTTAAAATTTCGCATGCGGAGCAGGACAGGGTA
Organism: Myxocyprinus asiaticus; assembly: GCF_019703515.2. Taxonomy (NCBI): domain Eukaryota; kingdom Metazoa; phylum Chordata; class Actinopteri; order Cypriniformes; family Catostomidae; genus Myxocyprinus; species Myxocyprinus asiaticus. Next base: position 17,491,701 of record NC_059392.1, on the reverse strand, counting down.
AAAATGAAGCGTGTTCGGTGCTAGAGAAAAATATTCAAGAATACAGTGCAGAAAGATCAGATCTGGTGTACACAGCACTGTTGTTTTGTTGCGCTGCTCACTAGAGACGATGAGAGGGCGCAACCATCACCATGATGTCTTGCGTTCTGGATGGAATCAATCCGGTGTCCAGACCCGGACCACAGTGGGGTTGCTCCAATACCAAAATTTGGGCTTCGGTACGATACCAGCCCTGGTAACTCGATATCGATACTAAATCGGTACTATAATCAACAAATAAAAAATTATGAAATTATGATGAAATTACACAGAAAACGAGTTGATTAAAAGAACTGCATAAAGTCTCACAGATACAAATTATGCGTTTTCCATTTAAATTTTTCTGGATTCCATGTTAAATGTTTTCATTAAATGTTATGATCAAATGGTGTTTAATCAAATTGATACATACAGCTTTAATCAAATAAAAATATAATAATTATTATTGTTTTTTTTATATATATAAAAAATTGCAATTTTTGGTAAAAAAATGCTGCACAACAGAGCTGCACAGTATTAATGACACAAGGCTGCAATGGCTGAATCACAACATGCTGATAAAACACCTGCATTTGTGATATTTCTTATAAATAATAATAATAAAACAACCACTTAATACTATATAATTGTTATTATGAGTATTATTGCTACTTTTTGAATATTACATTTTTATACAGTATATTTTTCTCTCTTAAATTTCACGCATCCAGTTGAATAGAACTTTCATTTTAGCAGGCCTTTCATTTTGACAGACCTTAGAGTTCTTCCTGTTTGTGACATTAATGCTGGGATAATCCCATCGCAACTCTGGAGCAGAAATCTCTGAGCTGCACCGGAGGAGTTCATTTAAGCCATTTATACTCTAAAAACACTGCATGAAAATTAAGCACCAGTAGTGTGTGTTGCGTTTGTGTGAGTGTGTGCGCATGCAAGCGGGCGTGTGTGTGAAGCAGATGACGGAGCACAGCGGCACCTCTTGTACATTCTGAAGTGTGCAGCGCATGTGACTGTATATTATTTAAATTACATCCTTCTGCTGTGTAATGATCACACTTGGCCACATCCAGGAGGTTTTTTATTTTATTCTCAAATTGTCATTGATTTAATTTCAAAACTGTCACATCTCATATAATTTTGCTAATGACAGCATATTGTAATATGGTACCGAAGCAACAAGATGATATCGTACCGTTTTAATTTTTCTGCTATTGCGATACGTCCTTAGTACCGGTAAACCACGCAACCCTAGACTGGCGTAGCCTAATCGTTAGCAAGGCAGCAAACGTTAGCAACTTCATACAGTCTGAGAAAGCTGAACTGCTTGCATTTTTAGCGACACGCACCTGATCGTCTAGATCAGTGGTTCTCACGCCCCCCTTTGAAAGAAAAACTTTTTTTTTCAAGCTCAAATCTCCTGGCCCTAAAAACTCCCTCCATTTGGATTAGATGGCACTCAGAATTGTGACAAAAAATCCCAGGCACAACACATATGCAATGCCAACATAAAGGGTATTGTTCAATATCAAGAGTCATAAACTTTCCACATACTGGAAAGAAAACAATTATTTACTTTTCAAATTTTAAAAACACAAACCAGACAGCATGCTGGAAAACTCCAAAAGGGTGTTCAAATTACATATTACATAATACATTTTTAAAGTTTTTCAAATATTACCTTTCATGTAGTGTGTTATATAGCGGTTTGTGAATGTAAAAAAGTCTGCAAAGTTTCAAAAATCAAAGTGCACGACAAATGGAGTTATTGACTCTCAAAAGAAAGAACCGATTCTGAACACCTGAAACGGGTCGTTAGTAATTCCAGACTAACTTGTAACAATTTGGTAACAAAAAACCCACCTCTGGTCTTCATTGGCTGCTCGCGAACAGCTTTGACCCGCCTTCAGTTTTTTTTTTTACCTTGGATGCATGTAAATCTATTGTATGAGACCTTTAAAACAAAATTAGGCACATTTAAAAACCATAATAGGTGCTCTAAGCAAAAACTGTTTATCCAAATTCACAACAGTTAGGAAATCACACGATCCCTGACTGGCTTGAAAGAGATCAGACATATTATACCTTGTAAAGAGTGCAATTCAACTTATAGCAAGTTTTTAAGCAATACCTTAGGAACTCATGAAGACAATTTATAATACAATGTCATCTAATGATATTATAATGGTCTTGTGTGTTAAAATAATTCAAATCCAAAATGAATGTAAAAAAATCCAGGGGTCAGAAAGCTTCAGAAAGCACAGCTGGTAATAATGTACCCCTCTCAGTCCTCTATCAGGGGCTGTTTAGAGGACTGGGGTCTTTTGACTAAAGCCAGAGTTTGACATCTGGTAATAGGCTCTCCAAAACCATGAAGGTCTGCTCACACACCACAAGTTTAGAGATACAGTATTGTTTAGGAGCATGTTTGAAATACAGACAATCTTACAAGTGAGGCCCAACAGAGCAGTTACAAAAGACAGATTTGTACAGCACATCCAAATACTGCAGGTTGCTGGTCAATTGAAATTGTCGAAATTGTCTCTCTTTTACTGCTAGTTTATATGGAAACAGTCACGGGAGCAATAATATTAGTGCAAACATGAAGACATTGCAAAATTGCGGACTTTAAAAAAATTATTACATATAAAAGTTTTTAAACAATAGCATCATGTTAGAGTGCAGTGGGTTGAAGTCCAACTCCATTATCCGCCATTTCATGTCTGATGCTAAAATAAACGGTGTCATTGAAGAGCGTGATGAATGGCCAAAAAGCCTCTTAATCCTTTTCTTTGTTTTTGCGTTAAACTTGAGCTTGTATCAAATTTATATTAAAATGTTATGTTCACTAAATAAGAGATGAGTTGCAAAGACTGCGAGCAATTCCTGAAGTATTACTTTTTTAAACTCAATGTCCAAAAAAGCCATTACCAACAAGACCAAATACATTTCGCAAAAGTCTATCGAAGACAGATAATGCTGGCAGATTATCATGTAACATTAAGATTCCATTAACCAAGCATTTGCTGACAGTCTAATTACAGTTAAGGTGGGCCTGATATGTCTTGAAGCATGTTGCATGTAGCAAATGCAACACCAGCACACACATACAAAAAAAAAAAACTTAATTTAATCTCTGTTGCAAACTCACTCAACGGTCCTAACAAAGTATTGCCAAAAACCATTTTTGTATGTAAATGTCACAGATTCCCGATGTATTCTGGAATGCTAATTTGACTGATGGTCAGTAGTTTGATATACAAGAAATATTTGCAATGACTCTGCAACAGTTCTGCAATGACGACCAAAAGATACATTGACTTATTTTGGGGCTTTGGTGCGTTGACTGCTTTTTATACCCATTACAATTAAGATGATTATCTAACTGTTGACAATCGAACACTGAACCTGAGATCGAGAGCTACAAGACCCACAATTTTTTGCTTCATTTTCATTATTAACATGACTCATACTCTTAAGGATGCAACAGCAATCTAGTGGAACAGCTGTTGGATCTCTTTCAATGGGTGGGCTATGCAATGATCACAAGTTTCAATCTTTGTAATAACTAGTTGGGGATGGGTGTCTCCAGAAACACATCATGGCTTTTGCCAGGTCAAAGTCAACTATTCCAGATGTCCCTTCGTTCCCTTGACATGCAACATGTTAGAAAGTGGATGAAATGGTGCTAAATGGTTCCTTAATCCTTCCATGCTGTTGCAACACGATCACAGGAAGTAGAGACATTGCTACCAAATTTTCCAGTACCCTGACATCAACCACATTCCGATGAGCTACTGACAAGCACCCAGTGTTATTTTTTTCACAGTTTTTTGTTTTAGTCAGTTTTATTCTTTTGACGAAAATGTCCTTTAAAAATAGTCAATATTTCATCATCTCATATTCATTAGTTTTAGTCAGTTTTAGTCTGATGAAAATAAAATATTTTAGTTGCCAACGATGTGCAAAATGGACAAAAGTGTGTCAAACTATGTCAAACTTTAACAGACCAAACAAATATTCAACCATTAAAAAACAAAAAAACCATATGTAAACATTTTTTAATTTAAAAATGTATCAAAGATATAACTAACTATACATAGCTTACTGTCCTTGTTGTGAAAAAAAAAAAAAAAACTGAGCTCCTAAAATAATGAATAGACTGAAATATTAGCTACTTTTTAGAAGTTAGCCTACTGTACTCTGAATTCTTCATGCTTTAGAGATGTAATAATTTTCTGTGAAAGGATATTACATTGCATGTAGCGTGTTTCTTAGGGAAACAGTGAATTCACAACGCAAGTAACAAAGCAAATTACGCATATTCTGACTAGCGCATCATTTATTTCAAGTTCACCTGTTCATTCACTTCACTGTGCAGATGCAAGTTGTTATATTACATATATGTTGGGGATACAGCCTACTATTGTGATTAAAATTAGGATGCATTTGAATGAGGTATTTACCCCGTTTTGAAGCGGTTAATTTTGCCTGTGTTCAACTCACGCAGCTCAAGCGGAGAAATCCCTAATTATTAATGGGCTAGATGAATCTATATCTAATATCTTCTACATGCAGATTCTATAGATGAATCTTCTTTTCATATCTTGCAGTATCATTTTTATCGTCATATTTTCATCAATCGTATGCTTTAATAAAATAGTTTAATTAACGCGGCAATGATCCTTCCCTTGGGGGGTAGGTCACAGGCCAATCTCGCGTTCCAGTGAGGGGTGGCGGGAGTATTTAAGGAGGAGGAGACAGCGGCAGACGAGAGAGAGAGAGATGCACGAAGCCTGTCTGTGTGTCTCTATGTTCACACGTAGCTGGCTGAAAAGCAGTGCGTGTTTTTGTTTTGTTACATGCTGAAAAGTGTTTATTAAATGTCTACGTGTTTATCAAGTCGGTCCCAGCTTCCTCCTTTGCCATCTTTGACGACATAAAAAAAAACCTTCGTCAACTAACGTTTTCATCAGTGATTTCGTTGACGAGATTAACACTGCAAGCACCATCTCCCATCACACATTTTTGCAACAATTTAAATGTTTTTTTTTTCCTGTGGTGCAACTGATAGTGTGTTGTATCAGCAGCCTTAAAGACATGGTCCTGCATGGAAACCAGGAGGTTGCATTTTCCCCTTTATGATTACATTTTTACTCCACTGATAATTAAGTTTAGGGTTAGGGGGTGGAGTTAATGAAATATTCATTCTTCTTGACTGAATTACATTGTTTACAACTAAAAACTTGCTTTTGGAGCCCCTCTCTAGAAATTTCACCTGGAAACTGAAGCTCACACATAAGTTCACTGGGTGCAGTCACTGGTTTGAATTTCAGTTTTTTTGAACCCTGTTTTGAATGCCAATTTACTGCAACTTAGCTTTTCAGCCTGAAACTGAATGAAATTCTAAATGGGAATTACTAAACTTAGTAATTGTTACAGTGAAAAGGTATGGTTAGTGTTTTAATATTAATTGTTGGGTGAAAATTGTTGAGTATTCTGCTTAATAACTGCATTTTAATATTTATGTGCTACTGTAAAGAAATGTCCCCTTTGGAGATATGTATTTCAATCAATCAATCAAAAAGGACTGATCTCACTGTCAATTCCACATCAGTAAGTCAAATGTTTTTCAGCTAAACTCTATTTCTTACTGAAATTTGAACTGCTGTCCCCAGTGGCCGAAGCAAAGTGCTTTTTAATATATGGGCACATGCGAGTTGTAAAGAGAGTTGTTTTTAGTTGTGAATTATTTAATTCAGTGAACAGGACTGCATATTTTATTAATTGTACACCCAAAGCCAAATCCTAAACCTAACCATTAGTGGAGTAAAAATGTAATCTAGGTTCCGAGGGGTACAGAATCACGATAGTCATTGATCATGCGTATGCTCTATCGGTCATGCAAAATAAGAAGGTTAACGCACCTGACCTGATGAAAAAATGTCTGATGGGAGTTGCTGCTTGTCAGTAACTCAGCAGAATGGAGTCAATGTCAGGGTACTGGAACATTCGGTAACAACATGCCAAATTCATATTTGATCATGTTGGTGAAAATGTGCTAACTGTGACTCTTGAGCTGTTTTTATACATTTTCAAGTTTACCTTATAACAGCCACACTGTATCTTCAATGTTAAAAGCAAGAAAGGGTTAAAAGGTAGAACATATGTGTCACATCACAAAGTGAGCAAAAGGCAATGCAAGTTCATACAGGTGGTCTTAAAATTTGATCCCATTCCAAATTCATCTGAACCACTAATCAGTTCTTAATGTTCTCTTCATGTTTCAGACTCCAGATGGCCCCTTCCAGAGTTCCTTTGCCCTATCTGGCTGTTTCTGGATGTCTTGTTCTCAACAGCCTCCATCATGCACCTGTGCGCCATCTCCTTGGATCGCTACATAGCAATCAAGAAACCCATCCAGCACAGCCAATTCAAGTCCAGAGCCAAAGTGCTGGCTAAGATAGCACTTGTCTGGTTGATCTCTGTAGGTATGTTCCAAGTTACAGTAGACAGTATGGTCTGCATATTACATGAAATCAATAGTGTGTTAAATATGTTTCGGTACAATATAATTTATGAGTGCATCTGATAAAGAAGTGGTTCTCTATTTTGGGGGGGGGTCATGCCATCCTTTAACATGGTTAAATTAAGAAAAACTTTTGAACATAGAATAAATAGAAAATATAATAAATATAAATACTATGATACCGCTGCTGGAGCAATGTTAATATGTAATAGCTCACACAAAAAATTCTGCCATCATTTGCTCACCCTCAGCATTCAAAACCAGTATGACTTTTTTCATCTGTGAAACACAAGATTGAGGGATGAGGATTGTGATTGTCAGGCTCCAAAAGCACAGAGAAGCACCATTAAAGTCAGCCATATCACTTGTGCACTATATTTAAATGCTTCTGAAGCCAGAATTGTGTTAGCGCAGTGATAAGCGTCTAGGGCCATCGAGATCGGTGCGTGCAGGACCCGTTGCGGTGCCAGGCAAAAGTATAAACAAAGCTTAAAGGTGCTGTAAGTGCCTTTTTTTTATTAAAAGACATGTAGAATACACCTCTATTTTGTGTCAGATATCACATCTGTCTCTATAACAGCCCTAGGCTTGTAAACAGCAGGGGAAAAGATGTTAGCAGTCCGAGGTCAGACTGTTTGTTTAGCCAATCAGAAGACTTTCTCCCAGCCAATCATTGTGCATGTTCAAATGGGAATCCCATTTATTCACGTCTAAGTTCTGGTACAGTGTCCTGCTCCCGTGAAATGTTCATGGTTGGATGGCAAATTCTTAGGGGGAAAGCTCCCTCCTCCATCTGCTTCAACACAAAGGTCTCCAGTATGTTTGTGTGTGTGCGCACGTGTCTTTTGAGTGCAGGGTTTTAGAAAGTGGGGGCATGGTTAATTCAACAGCTAGCCAGGTGGAAGTTCAAGAATGGTTAAAATCATTTACAGCACCTGTTAGGAGAAAAGGCGAAGGAAAAGAAATTGCACACACTGGTTCTTGCGTGAACTGTCACAAATGTATTTTTAAATGTGTAAAAGTAAATGAGATTTGAGAACGGGACAGTTTCCCATGCCCCCCTTACAAAATCTCTGGGGCGCACCCCACACTTGATATAAAGAAACAATGATATAAAGTGCTCCTATAAAAAAAAAAAATTAAAAAAAACGAGAGGATATATTGCCTTCACAATTGCAGGGAATTGCATGCAACTGGCATCAATTCCAAAAATACTAATGACTCAGTTTTTCAAGGTTTTCAAAATAGAAAATCTTGTTGTCCAATTTGGCACCAAAAAGTGGAATAAACTCCATCTAGAATTTCATTCTCTAAATGCAATAAATGTAAAATTATAGCTTAATAAAAAACTTTGGCAAAATACAGTCCTTGAACTATTCATCGATTAATGATATCATCACTCATTTCACCCCCCAAAAAAACAGCATACACACAAACTTCCTTTATCTCATGTTATTGACTAGCCAGTGAACTTTCAATTATACAAGTAAAGAGATTGTCTTTTAATGATCTGCACTCAGTTATACATTTACGTTGGTTGGGGGGGGGTGAAGGTAAACACCTCGCAATTCATGCTCGTTAACATCAGTTCAGACGACTTTGATGCGAGGCTCTGGAATCACGTAACTGGATATTTCACCACCATGAAAGGCAGGGCTCGTGCTCCATCACTTCAACACTGACCGTGAACACCACATCCCTGTGTATTCATGAGAACGGTTTCATGTATTACAACTTTTGATGAAGCTGTATTACTGAGACAACAGTAGCTAAATTTTATGGAAGCTACTCAAGTTGATGCCAGTATAAGAGAACTCGAGATGTTATTTATGCCTTACTTGTCAGTAATGAATTGCGAGTTTACACTTCTTGAAGTGCTCTATCACACGTAGCCACGTTGTTTAGCAATTTACATTATAAAAAAACTGAAGAGTGCTGCCAAAGGACTTAAAAAATTAATAAAAATAATAATATATATTTCATTTATATGGTGGGCAGAGACTCAAATTACTAAAGCAAGGATTGACCAATTTACAGGCTAAAGTCATACTTTCTTCAGAGTTCATTTAAATCCTATTCTCTACTTGATTTAACAATTGTTCTCTTTCCATTAGGTATTGCAATACCTATTCCAATCAAAGGGCTACAAGTTTTGGATCATCCAAACAATATCACCTTCAACAACAACCACACCTGTTTGTTATCCCCAGAGGGTTTGGGGGATTTCAAGGTGTTTGGATCATTGACAGCTTTCTTTATACCCCTTGCAATTATGATGATTATCTACCTGCTGACAATCCAAGTACTGCGTAAGAAGGCCTACCTTTTGAGGTCAGGAACATCAAGGCCCACCATCTCTACTGTTTTCCAGCAGGAATTGCCAGTGACCTCTCCACCTGAGGAACTGGCCATTCTAGATGGAATTAAAAGGGACCGGATGTTAAACCATGTTAATCCCTTCACGGGGGAGGAGGTCCCAATCCGCAGAATGTCCAGCATAGGAAAGAGGTCCATGCAAAACTTGAGCAATGAACAAAGGGCATCAAAGGTCCTGGGGATTGTATTCATGTTATTTGTTGTGATGTGGTGTCCTTTCTTCATTACTAACGTGACTTCTGTACTCTGTGAAGGGTGCAACAGTCATCTAGTAGAACAGTTGTTGGATATCTTTCAATGGGTGGGCTACATTTCATCGGGCATCAACCCGTTGGTTTACACCTTGTTCAACAGGACATTCCGGGAAGCCTTTATGCGCTACATCACATGCAAATATAGAAGTATAAGTACTCCAAAAATGCAGCAGAGGACCAAAATTTCTTTTCAGTCATCCATGGCAGAAAACTCAAAACGGTTTATGAAACATGGTATGAAGAATGGGATTAGCCCTGTAAATTATCAAAGTCCTCTTCAGTGTCACCCACTGCACCTACAGACTTCTGCCAACATTACGTTGGACACATTGCTCTTGACAGAGAATGAAGGCTGCAAGCCTGATGAAAACATCAGCTATGTGTAGCATGTCTCTTACACATCGGACAAGAACTCTTTGAATGACAGGTAATGACAGTCCACCAGAGCAAAAAGTCCTCATGAAAACCATTGATATGTGGCCAAAAAGGAGTGTAAAGAGGTCAATGTAAAGAGGTCATGCATTTGTTATTCATTGTAGCCAATACTGCAGATTCATTGTGATGCCTCGGGCTGGGATGGAATGGCATACAAGATGGATGCCCAAGAATCCCGACAAAGACACATTTTTGGACGTGAACTATAAAGCCTGTAATAAACACATTTGTATTTACGGATAGGACAGAACCATGTTTGCACATGTAAATCCCAAACAGCTGGTCGCCAGGGTGTACAATTTTAAGTCAAAATAAGATGCTCATACTCATGCAAGATAAGCACAAGTAGCTCAACTAAATCACACATCCACTTACCTTCTGCACAAAAGAACAAATGAACTTCTCTCTGAATTATGCAGGGCTTCTTTAATTACATAGACTGTCTAATCTTGAATCAAAATTAAGTTCTTTTAAAAATGTTAAAAAAAAAATAAAATAAAAAAATAATAATCTGTAGATACTGGGAATGTTTTTGAAGATGCTTTTGAACTATTGCCAAATAAACTTTCACCCCAGACAAATATCCAACATTAAGATTTTGTGATAAATTTAGACATCACAAATGTTTCTTGCCTATTGAATGGCATGCACATACATACTGTATGAACATTCTTGTTTTCATTTAGCCTTATTATATATGGTTTAAGAAGATTTTGTTCTATTCCCTTCCATTCACAAGTATGGAAACGCAGGAGAATTGGAGAATCTTTTGCATGTACAAAAGTTAGAGTTTGGTGAACCCTTACCAGTGAACGAAAAGACACATGACAAATAGAAGATCTACATTTTATAGATTGACATAATGGCTGAAAATTTAACATGGAGGAAACTCATTTTGGCAGTTTTGCAACAATACAAACTAAAAAAAAAAAAAAATATTTTTTTTAAAACAAGATGCAATGTTTCCAGTTTCACAGGAAATAGAATGGATGATATCTCTTAACATTTTGGTTTTATTATTATTCATCAGTGATAATCTAAAAACATCCAATTATCAAGGCAATTTCTATATGTTTATTTGAAGATTAAATTAAATTTAGATTAATTAGCTTGCATTATGTACAGTATATTCTAGCATTACACCGGCCATTAGCCACCCTGATTTCTAGATATCGTAGGCCATTAAAAACCCATATCAGTAGACTAGACCACTATTATTCATTATTTATTAAAAACAGAAGCCCAGGAGTGTGACAACACATCATGTTGCCTATTTTCATTGTCAGGTCCTAAATAATTTTGCTTGCTTAAAATCTAGATTGACCGCCCATTTAAGCTCCAACAGCTCTAAAATTCACTGTAAAGCTATCATGAGGGCTTCCTAATAAAATAAAAACATCTTAAAAAAAAAAAATGTTTTTTTTTAAAATCATAGTTGACCTAATGACTGTCAAAATGACAATCAAAAGTCTGATGAAGCCTTTTATTACACAAAGGATATTTTAAAATAAACACTATGGATGCAAAACATGTAGTAGGTGTCTGATTTTCAGGTAGTAAAAAGTTACAATGGACTCTTTTCACAGACCTTTTATGAAGCATTTCTGCCTTCTTTAACAATGTAAATGTAGCAAACTTTTCTATATTTCCAATTTAAGAAATATTTAGTGTAAATTAATAACATTGTACTTTGTATTATATTACCCTGGAATAAGTAAAAAAAAAAATAAATAAATAAATAATCAGTTACCACAGCTGCGATGAGGCTTCTACACAGCTGCTGAGGGAGTGACAGAAAATTTGGCCTGTTTCTCTCTTCTTACTACTGTTATCCAGCGCTGTATATTTTTATATTCTTTTGAAAACCTGTGAAAGCGTAAAATTTAATTTTTTCTTACGCTGTTGGTACAAACGGGTAAGCAAAACTAGAATTTGCTGTGGTCCCCCATTCACCGCCATTCAAGTTTAGACAACTATGATGACTTCCACTTCGCAGACGTGTGAAAAGGGTCCATAGGGTTTGGGGGTCCGCAGGAGTAAAGTGACAGAAACCGGTTGAATTGCTGCAGCTCTGTGCACACTCTAAACACAGGAAGGTTTTACATAGGGTTTTTATTATTGCCAATTGATCGTGGGAATATCGCATTGCCTTTATAGGGCTTAAAATAGTTCAGCAGTTCCTCTGCTTGGCCCAGAACCTCAAGGGGATGTTGGAGGGGTAGTTTACTGCTGGCCATGAGAGAAAGACTGTGCGAAATAAACAAGAGAGAAAAGTACATGGGACAACTAGATGTGTTCCACCAAGTATACACATATGATCTCTGAAGGTCTCTCAAGGTAAACAAAAGTGTTGATTCCAGAATCCTAATATTTTTACTTTCCTAATACTGAATTGCCGAATCAATTAAAGCAGTGTCCAAGGCATGGGTCGGAATGGTTGACTAGTCATCCAACAACCAGTGATGAATTTACAGATGAGACCTCTCAGAGAGGGTTTTAGCATGCAAAAAGCATGCTAACATTAAGTAACAGAGCACAGCAGAGCTTTTGGAACAAATCTGCTGCCTTGAACAATACATAGGACAATTCCTGTTGATCTATGTACACAAGATGGATATGTTTGGCAGTTGTGTCGTGTCTCATATTTTTGTCAGGCATTTCGCACCACCATTAAAAGCGTTGCATTTTTAATACAGGTTTTTAAATTGTTCAACTTTTAAAAATGTGTCGAGACCCCAGTGTTGTTTTCCTTTCTGTTGTGCTCCAAACTCATGTCAATCCAAACCCAAGTTCGAAATTTTATTTGTGATCGCATTCAGATTTAAAAAATGTAAATTCCAAAAGTTACACGTCTCAAAACTGGGCGTGACACGACAATTCAAATATGCTAGATGGAGAATGAGCTGAGAATCAGAATGAGCTGCATTGTAAGCCCTTTTCCACCAAAATTGCGATGGTTCTCGGGCTCAGCAAACCAGCTGTGCTTTTCCACTGACTTGAAACCCAAACAGGTTATGTGGCAACATGGTAGTTAAATGGTAGTCTCACCTGCCCATACACAAACATGGTGCATCACAGTGTTTGTGTACAGCTTTTACTTCTGTTTTTGAGGACATATTTAAATATACATAGAAATGCAATCCAAAGTTATTACAAGATTGCCAGAGACAACATCAACGCTCAAGACGACAGGTAACGAAATTACATTAATTAATGTGGCTTAACTTTCTAAGTTCTATAAACTATACCAGTGGAATCATTATTAACATTGGTGTAGCAGATGGTTATATTTGGATTTTTGCCATAATATATAATTAGGGCTGAAACCCTATTGTTTTTGTAAGGATTATTATTATTATTGTTCTGCCATAAAACTGATCGTGCAGACCAAACTGTAAAGCCTAGAGACTTGAAACTTTGGGGAATGGTAGTACTCCGGCTGTCTAGCCATACGGATGGAATCTCCCCGATCGGCCCACAGGTGAAAAATAGATAAATAAACAACATAATTCATAACTCTTGAACCGTAAAGCCTAGAAACAAAATATTTTTTTCCTGTGATTCCTTGCGGCATGGCAAATCTTTTGGAATACCATAACATTTTTGCTCCGCCCTTCCATTTTCCCACTATTTTTGATTGTTAAAAAAAAAAAAAAAAACGCACTAGTCCTAGACCGTTCGCCCGATCGGAACCAAAGAGCAGAAAGATTCAGCAGAGTCCCAGTATGAAGAGGAATTATCAAAGGAATTTTGATCATTAGATTCATTGTCAAACGGTAAGCCAAAACTTATAGTGGGCGTGGCCACTATTACTAAAACAGTTATAACTCATGAACAAAATGATGGAACTCTTGGTCCGATCAACTTGAAATTTTGCATGCAGTGTCTTTGTCCAAGGTGCCATTCAAGGTCTATGAGGACGTATCTTGATAAACATGGCTGCCATTGCCCAATCAAATTTTAGCAGCTATTAGATAGGGTTAGAAAAGGCAGATCGGACTAAAACGTGTTAGGCCTATTTGTCTTTTGGACGAAGAGGTCTGTGCAAAATGTGAATTTTTTTTTTTTTTTTTTTTAAATTGGCCACCGGGTGGTGCTATTGTGTTTTTCATGCGTATAAATTGTTGTACAAACCACTGTGTTTCACTCAGACACACGTTACTCATACCATATGATAGATTACCTCATTCTGAACAACTTTGCCTCAAGAAGCATTGGTGTGAATCAAATCGTTTGTTAAATATTTAACATTATTTAAAAAAAATTACTTTTTCAAACTAGTCCTAGGCCGTTCGCCTGATCGGAACCAAACCAGTGAAGAGAGATTCTCTGGAGTCCCAATATCAAATGAACTTTCGATTATTCGTCGCAATGGTATGCCAAAATGTTCAAAGTGTTGCAATAAACGTGTCACGATTTGATATATTGCGATACATCTCGATTTCATAATTTGATTTGATTCTGAATAAATCCCAATTTCAATTCAAATTAATTTGGGTATATTTCAGTTATATACTGAATGTCAACATGATGCAAATTTTTGTGACTTGATACAGTTTCTCCCTACTGAAACATGCTTTATGGGCAAATCAGGACGCCAGAAAACAGGCACACTCTCAATAACAATTAAGCAAATGGTGCATGGCACAATAGAAGAAGAGATCCATCTTTATGTTTCTTTTAAAGGTTTTAATGGGGGGCAAAATCAACTGCCAGCAACAAGCACTTGAGACACTCTAAACACATTTGTTGAGCATGCCAGAGGAATGGCCAGAATCTTGTCTGTGTATACGCTTTGTGCTGATTAATCAGGTTTGCTGGCAAGCTTTCAAAGAGCGGCCGTCCTGAGGTCTGTTTAAAATTAACCACAGGATGAGGCAACAGGGAGCATTGATGAGAATGACACAAGTGAGAATGGGAGGACCATACCTGAACATGATAAATCCAATGGACTCAACAGCGGCCCTCCGAACATCATCGTTCACGTCACTCACCTGTTAAGAAGAGTGAGAGAAATCAGACTGGTGCTTATGGAGATTTAACTCAAAACAACAAAAGAATCTTTAGTATCGTATAATTTCTTTCTCAAGGCATATCCAAATGAAAACACTTTATGAGGAAACCGAAAGGAACACTGAAAGCTCTTGGTATAATATAAAATGTAACTGCATGGAGATGTCACCCCCTGCAGACCTCCCTACTGCACAGCTGCCCTACACTAGGGGTGGGAATCACAAGACAATTAACAATTCTCATTCAGATTTTAGATTCCACCTAATTTTACTACATTACTGATTCCATAAACAATTATTTTATTACGGTGCTTTTGAGAAAACAGACCCTTTATAATTAGACCTATATGCTACAGTATATAAAAATAATATTTTATTGGTAATAAATGTAACTTCCAGCATTTAATCAAAGCACCATTTATTATAACAAAATTACTTCACACAAACAAAAAACATTTGACTAAAATTGACAATATTGTTATTATGTAAACAAATAAAAGGTACTTCAGGCCTTTTTGTTGGACAAGAAAAGCTACCTTCATACCATGTGACAACATTTGGTTGTTGACCATTGAAAATTGATACAAATTTAACCTACAGATGCTGCCACACTAAGAGCCCCATATATCTGGGATTTAAACATACAGGGCCTTAGAAATGAAGATACAAAAAAAAAGTTTGTTCTGAACCAGAATCTAAAAGGACATTAAGATCTATTTAATATTTCTGGAGTTATAGGCACTCTAACATTGGAAATATTAACACAAATTTTTTTTTTTTTTTTTTTTTTTTGTACTCACACCATTGGCATATGATACAACAAGGGGTGAAGTCAACTGATTTTAATCAATTATCCCTGTAAGAAAATAAAAAAAATGGCACACCCTTCTAAGTTGTTGTTTTTTTTTTTTTTTTTTTTCTGTAGTTTGGCTCCAGAATAGGTTAAAACTGATATTTTGAAGACTGTCAAATAATTTTACCCCCCTCTACAAAATGTATTATTTAGTAATGTTCTAAAGCATTTCATATTTTGCTTTAATCATCTTTTATGTATATCTGTAAACAAAAATGTTTTATCAAAAACAAAATTGAGCCAGGAACCTCTGGTTAAATTGACACGGAATGACCCCAATATTGGTCGTGCTGTATGTTTGTTGTTGTGTGGTCAATTTGTTGTCTTTGTCTTATTTTTCACTCTTATAATATTCACACTCATAGCAGAGCAGGAAACACTGTATGAATACTTTAGTGTTCCATGGAATAGTTCAATGCTGGTACGGAAGAATGCAGATGTTTAAAAAGCATTAACGAATCATAAAAAAAAAAAATCATGACTCCAGTATTCTTCTAAAAAACCGTAACCAGTTCTGAATAAGAACAGCTTCTTGATTCTCAATTCTACTGTACAATGCTACTAAAATATTGAGTTTGGTTACAAATTTACAATAAATGAACAGTACAATCTAGGCTTAATCATTTTTAAAGTGGCAACTACACAAACACAAAAAGTGTGTAGTCAGTGTAAAGTAAACTTGAAAAAACAAACAAACAAGTGTTTATATTTGTGTGGGATATGACTAATCTTCTGTTTGGTCATTTTTGCTAGTGTGAGACTCACAGCAACATGTAGCAGGCGTCTGATGGCTTTGTTGTTTCCAGAGCCGCAGTATGCCATAGCCACTGTGTACATTCCTGAACGCCGCAGGATCGGGTCCTGCCAAGACAGTGAGACAGAACAGAACCTCAGTGTGCTGTATGCATGGACAACCACAACCAACGTTCAGCAAGCCATACACTTATTATATTCACAGTATAAAAATAGCTTTGTGGAAAGTTCCAAGACAACAAAGACTCAGTTCTGCATAACGGATACGGAATAAGCATGAAAGGACATAAAAAGCTTCAAGAAAAAGCCATTATGGGGTGCCTGGTTAGCTCAGCGAGTAAAGACGCTGACTACCACCCCTGGAGTCACGAGTTCGAATCCAGGGTGTGCTGAGTGACTCCAGCCAGGTCTCCTAAGCAACCTAATTGCCCCGGTTGCTAGGGAGGGTAGAGTCACATGGGGTAACCTACTCGTGGTCACTATAATGTGGTACCTATGCCATAGTCTAATGTCACTATAATGTGGAACCTATGCCATAGTCTAATGTGCATCTCTTCAAAACTTTAAAAACACTTTGCGTCGACCACAACAGTTGTGATTGCTCTGCTTTTGTAACCAGAGACAGACAAGAAATATATCTGAGGTAGCGTCTCATTTTCTGTTAGATTATTTTGAACATATCATATTGTATTTGGACTTTTATTCAGCTTTGAGCGTCAAAAGTATGCCAAAATATTTATTTATTAATCAGTGTTTCCCCGGGATTTTTTCCAGCAGCGGTGCTGTTATGCGCGTTTCCATGAGCCCACAACGCCAGACCCGTATTAGTGTGCATCGTTGGAGGAACAGCTTAAAACAGGGGTGTCAAACTTAATTTCAGTCTGGGCAACATCAGGTTTTATTTGTGCCCTCAAAGGGCCGGCTGAAAATGTGGCACCAGCACCTGCTTTGGTAGCACTCATGCAATTACCAATAATATTTTATGCACTGAGATGCACATTTGACAGTAAAGCATTGATTTTGAGATTGGGATGCAGATGTAAATTATGGTATTAATAACAGTGTGACTAAGTTCTGCTTTACTTTCATCAGGCTCCTACTGATTAAACAATAGTCATCTCTTTGGATTTCTGATGGCAAACAAAACAACTTACATTTTCATACAATCAGAGAGCATTTCAAGAAAACAGATTTTACACAGATGGAAAACCGATAACCGATCATAATAATTATGAAAATTTACCATAGTTCATCCATAATATCCATAGTTTTAACAATGAAATTTGTAATAAGACCATGGTCACCATAAGTAAAACCATGCATAGCTCCTCACTACCATAGTTAGTAACTATGATTTCTATATAAAGAACTATGGCATTTTTGTAATTATAAACAGCAGTCTAAATACATTTAGAAACTTTTCCTGATACGAATACCATAGTTAATATAGTTAGTGTTATTACAGTAAATCCATGGTACATTTTGGTAAGTGTTGTGATCTGAGAATTGAAAAGCCTTCTAATTTATGTTTTCTCATATTTTCCTTGTGAGTGCCATTTAGAATGTGGGGGCTGTTTGTTTTAAACTAGTTTCATCACTGAGACATTTGGAGTTTTGCAACAGACAATTCTTTACCGCATTCAAACGGGTTTTGCGATCCCTGCCACACATCTCACTGGTTCACAAGCACATTTAAAATAGTCTGTTGAGACCAGTCTGCAAATAAATGCATCTGTCCTGTGCTTGCGCACCTCTTTCCATTCTACTGTGTTTATAACTGATCCTGCTCTGTGCTCGTGCTGCTCTGTCCATTGAGCCATGTTGATAAATGGTCCGGGTAGCGCCGTTTCATTTTGCTTTTGAAGCAAGAAAAATGCGCTCCAAAACATACAGTTAAGATGACAGCGGAAGGCTCATTAATATTCACGAGGAAAACGCTAACTGATTGGTCAGTGAAACACTGCGATCCCCTGCCATCCTACATTATAGAAATTAGCTCATGGGCCACATAAAATTAAGCGAGTTTGACATATGCATTTTATGTGGAGACGAAAGTGTAAGTGTATTTGTGTGTGTTTGTGGTGGGGTCTCTTTCACAGTGTAGAAAGCGGACAGCTGACTGGGGCTGGCAAGCGTTACGTTGCGTCAAGAATATTAAATGACCCTTGTGAAATTTAATAGTGGCGCTCATAATGCATATAGAGGAAACACTGAATCATTAAAAGGACTCAAGCGCAAGCATGCAGTGTATACCTGATTTGTCTTCTCTCTCTGCATGGCAGACAACATGTTTAACCTTGTGCGACCCCGCGGCCTCTTGCGAGGACTCTTTTGGATTCACTATATGCAACGCAGAATTTAAATGAATAAAAAACCGACTGAATACTGTTCACAAGACTCTAGACTGTCATGTAAAGGGTTAACTTCTGCCACACAGTCACGTGACACAAAAGCATGCTGCCGATTTCCTTGAAGCGCTCATACGGACGCAGTGCCAACTAAAGTGCCTCTGGTAAGAAATCCCTTCAAATTTTTTCACTGAAACCTGTTTGGTTGTCACAAGGAGAGTCTCTAGTTTTGTTTGACATGCCGCAAGAAAAGATCTGCTCATTTTTGAAGTACTCAGATGAGTGTTGTTGAGCGGTTTTCTGACACGTTTGTTATTTTGAATAACTTTTTACAGTAACAAATCTGAGGGTCATTTCGCTTCATTTTAATCTAATTTTTGTTATATTTTTGTTTGTTAACACTGTACTATAAGGTGATATTCATTAACATTTGAAAATGCATTCATATATATTTACTCTATATTTTCACATTGAGAATAAATGTATTCTTCCAAAAACTGAAAAAAAAATGGAGGTAGGGTGCATTTGAAATAAGGTGCATTTCAAACTGTTCTGAGACCAGTGCAGACAGACAGCACGCTGGAGGTTAAGTCATTCACTAAATAGGGAGCACGGGAGCATCCTATAGCTTTCCTATGCAACTATGTGCATTGACTCCTAAAATCCGACCAAAAGTTTAGTTTCAGGATGCAGATGATGTTTGAACCACTCAACATGTTTGGCAGACATGGGACAATGATAATCAGTACATAGATTAAGAATTTTAGAATTAAATATTTTAACATGATTGGCAGTGATTGGATGATGCTGGACATTACTTTTAATCAGAATTATGTATTCATCATTCTAGAAAATCAGCTGTAATGTCTATAACGTCTCAAAAACATAAATAGCCAACACTCCTGGACACAAACTATATGATGAAAAACAAAACAAAAAACAGACTTAGTCCTGCTGTCCACATGAGGACATCAAATATATATATTTCATTTTTATTTATTTTTTTGCTTGTTTATTAGGTGCTACTAGTTACAAATAAAAAATGAAATGGAAAATGCACACAGAAGTCACGCGTGGGTCTCAGGAGGATAATAAATAATATGTACTAAAATCTCTATGTTCACATATTTTGATGAACTCGTTTTTAATGCCACAATAATTTAATAAATACCTCTGAATCCACGAACTGCATCGCTTTTGTTTATTTATGAAATGTATAATTATTTCCTCTCAATATACTAGCACTTGGCTGTGTCACAGACACATTAACACAGAACTATAAATGCAAGCCACTGCGTTAGCAACTACGCTGAAGCACAGAAGTATAAATCAGCCTTACAGGTAGGTAATACCAGCAGAAACAATGGTTTTGATCGGAGTTAAGCCCCGTTCACACCTCCAGCGAAATTGTGCGAGAAAGCGACAAAATCCCATTTATTTTCAATGAGAGCACAGCGACATCAGGCGACACGAGCTGCTGCGGCCATTGGGGACAGAGATCGCCATGGAGAGCAAATGTCAAAGACAGAAAATGATGAGCGTCATTTGCAAGCACCAGAGTGAAGACAGCGAAGCTCACGTCATCTGTATCCTGGCAGACTGGAGACGAGTGCAGGCAAGATGGGGAATTTTCAGCATCGTGAGGGATTTTTATTGTTCTATATCTGTATTTGTCTGTAACCACATGCATGGATATAATAAAACAATGATGCAGGGAAAAGCATGTCAGAAATGGTCTGCATTCCAGGTGAGTTTGATTCATTCATTCATGATAGATTGATTGCCTTTAACCATTTTAAACAGAAATATTTTCAGAAACATCCAAAATAGCCAGAAAGAAAAAAAAAGTTAAATATTTTTTTAATTAAGCAAACATATATAGCTCTATTGATGTACTTTTTATTATAAATAATTAAATACTTCATAAATTTTATATTACCAAATAAATTATATCTCTATTGACAAATTAAATAAAAATAGAAAAATATTTTTAAATTGGTAAATTAATAGTTAAAAAGCAATAAATTAGCATTGTTTACCATCTTTAAACAGTCATTTTCATGAAGTGACAAATCACCAAAATATTATTTGTATTAAATTGTTTTTAAAAGGCAAATAGGTATTTAATGAGTTAAAAAAAAATTAAAAAATGAGGGCAGGACTCAGCCAAAAACATTTCAGAGGCAGAACAAGTAAAAAAAAAAAAAAATTATATATATATATATATATATATATATATATATATATAGATATATAGATATAGATATATTTATTTATTTTAACTTGCTTTTTATTTTATTTTGATTAAAGATCACAAAGACCAGGTTTCAAAATGTGGGGGCAAAAGCCCTTTAAATGAATTCCTCCAATTGTAATCTGATATTTTTCTAATATTCTATTGCATAAGATGTAATTATTCAGATTGAGTATTTATGTTAATAAACTGATTCAATTGAAGTATTTGACAAAAAAGGATGTGTGGCAGGGAGGATGTGTGGCAGGGAGGAGGGCGGGGCCGGGTCATGATGCTGCACACCCGGCCCCTAATCAGGCACTTGATTAGCCTGATTAGGGGCCGGGTGGCAGCATTCCAGGATGTTACACTTTTTTATTTTTTTCCTTCATGTTTTTTTTTTTTTCATCATCATGATGGTAAAAAATGCCCCTTAATATCTTTAAAGAAAAAGCACATTTCTGACACTGAAGAAGACAAAAAAAATATTTTTTTATGGAATAACATTCACCGTTGGATCGTTCATAATAAGACTAATGTATTAAAAAAGTGAATGAAGTACATTTTGTGGAGCTCTGTACAACAGAAATAGTTGCCAAACCATTTCATCTTTACTGTAATTCTGTGCTCACCTTATCTCTGCAAAGACTGTCAATTAGAGCATCTGCCTCCTCCATTCTGCCATACATCACCATAGCGATGCCGACTGCCAGTCCACGCAAAATCTTCTCATGCTGGGTCTCCTGAGCATAGCCTACCATGTCCTCTATTGCCTGGGCCGACTTCGAGCCCAACATCACCAGTCCAAGAGCAAGACCAGCCGCCTCTCCTGTGATAACACAACATAATCGTGAGCTTCATTAAAACTCTACTTGAATTAACAAAATGCATCCATTTATAAAGTATATGAGTGCTAAAAATGAAAGGGGCCAAGTAAAGCAAGCAAAACAATAAGGCATCACATGCCTGTTACTGCATCATCTTGGTAAAGGTTTGATTTGAGCAGATCGTAGACGTCTTGGCGGGCAGTGCCCAAAGCCGCTAACCCGAGACCCAGAGCACCACCATGACGAACAATCTGCAAAGAAAGTATCCAGACAATTAGGAAAAAGGAATACCTTTGGTATCTACTTTATTTGAATATAATCATGTACGTACATCATTACTAGCATTCTTGAGCTGGCTCAGAAGGTAGTCGATGATATCCCCCCCATGATTGGCATGGATCAGTCCGAGGGCATACAGCCCACCCCCCTCCTGATAAGCTGATCCAGGTGAGGTGTCTTTGGGCAGGTAAGTGGCCATTAACTGTAGTGCTTCCTTTTCATGACCCTGGACACAAAGGCAAATAGGTTTTAATAGTAAATATAAAGATGACAACATTAAATCGATTATATTTACAGAGGCGGCACATTACAATAATATTAACCTTATGAATGACGCCAAGACTAGCTGTTGCTGTGAATTTGGCCCAGTTAGTTGCTCTTGCAAGCCACTCCAAATTCTCTCTGGAAAATAAAAAGCAGACAATCAGGATGGTTTTCTTAATGTTGAATATCAAGATGCCTATTTTTAGGCAATGCAAAAGTGTGTTTTACCGGAGAAACTGGTCACTTGTTGTTCCTGTGTGCATGAATGAGTTCGCTATGACCGTCGCTGTGTGACACACTGAATTCCGCACCGCGTCCTGAAATGTGTTGAGGATTAAACAAATTAATAAACCACAATGGTTTATTAATGGTTGGTTTTTGGAGCAGAGTATGTCAACATCTGACCATCCTAATGTCAGTTGAATTCATGTTACATTCACATCAGCTGAAATCAGTGATGATTTGGGTGCTAAATCAGTCAGGAGTGCTGTACCTTTGTGTTTTTCAGGATCATTAGGTCTGTGTTGTTGTTTCGAATGAGGAACTGAAGATGCAGCTCAATGGCCATTTCACCACTCAGTATTTTGATCATTTTGTAGTTCTGGTCCTTTGGCTCGTCCTTCTGTTTAAAAACATAAAACATTTATAAATACACAAACATTTAAAGGAAGCACATAATTTGATGTGTTCAAAGATTAAAAGTGCTGCATTACCACATCTGCAGTCTTTCCAGCAGGTGAGCTGCCAGCTTTGTCTTCTGTCTCCATGGCATCACTGAAACAAGTATATAGCAACAAATAACCATTCATAAGATGATGCTGATGGAAATTTTAACAATAAAAACAGTACATTGAAACCCTTTGTAAAGGTAAATTAAAGCAATAACAGGGCTCCAGACTAAAAAACTACTGTGACTAAGGAGCCATTGGCTCCTAAACTGGAACATTAAGGAGCAAAATGGCTGTTTTTAGTCACCAAATCACAGAAATGCTCGATTTAGATTGCTGTTCAGAAACAAGACAGAAAGCCAAAGGAAAACTGCTGATAATAAACCATTAATCTGAGGTTTAATATTAGGGATGCACCAATACCACTTTTTCTCTTCCGATCCGATATCGGAAATCTCATTATCGGCCGATACCGATCCCAAGCCGATACCAGTGTAGTTTTTTTGCATAATCAGTTAAGAATATCTTAACATTATTGTGTGGAACTAATTGGGAGTACTCTTTAATATGTAAAGAAACACAAACCTCTAACTACACATTATTTCAATATAAATGTATAGCTTATTAAAAAACACTTTATTATTAACTAGTATACTGGATAATGTAGCAGCAAAATTAATTTTATTATTATTATTTTTTTTTCAAATTTTTCAACTTGCATCTGGACTTTAAAGGATTCAGATCTCTTTTTTGTTCAATTTAGACATCAGTCCACTTTTCATTCACACAGTTATTTTTTGGAACCCATTCAACTTAAATATTGTTATAAATTGAAAACAAATACTAATGATGACAATAATAATAAAAATAATACATTTATAATATTATTATTATTATTATTGATTTTTAATTTTAAATACAACAGTATTTAACTATATTTAAATCATGCACTTTTTAAACCCTCATGCTTTTATTTTGACATTCTAAACTCTCCAGGAAGTTCAGTATGTGTCTGTTTGTAGGCAAGTTCACAGTAGTTTAATTCGCTTCTTATTCAAATTCTGGTAAAATGCACATCCGGTGTCTTTCTAAATGCATATTATCAGTGAACAGAACTATTGAGCATCTACATCTGAGATGTTGTTCGTGAGTAGCACTCAAATGTTGCGCATTGCTGTGAAGGCTAAAAATAGCCGCGAGTGTGTGTGTAAACAAAGCAGCGCCATTCACTAACGCACTGGCGCTGCGCATACTATATATTTACTTATCAAACAGCCTTTTGTGATTCACAGAGCTATCGCACATCTTCAAGTGGCTTTGAATAAAATGCACGAGTCATATGAACTGCTTTAATGGCGTTTTTATGGTTCTTTTATGTCATTTTTGGAGCTTGACAGTAACGAACATGACTAACACACAGTATCGGATTTGGATCGGGCTCGTCGGACCGATACCCAATCCGTCTAAAAGCTTCAGTATCGGAGCCGATACCGATCCAGGTATTTGATCAGTGCATCCCTATTTAATATACAGTATATAAAGTTAAGATGATAAGTTTGGATTCCCCTTTTGTCTCAAATGTTCACACCCCTTTCATAATTTATAAAAATTTAAGAGAAAATATCTTTTTATTTAGTACTGTCCTTCAGAGTCTACATTACAGATATTTACATAAAGTATACTATGCATATAGTTTTGTGTTGACTTCTTGAGCATCAATGAATATTTGCACCTTGTGTAATAGTTGTGTACAAGTCCCTCAATTGTCCAGTGTCAAAAGCTCGATCTCATATGTGACAGATCTGGACTCTATAAACCGCAAACAAAAACGTGTCCACAGGTCACATCTCTGATGCTTTCTGCCCTTCAATCATTTTGCACATTCTCATAGTATTGTGGTTGCAGCAAATTATTGAGGCATAATGCCATTTTTATGCCATGTTGTTTATAAAAGTTCCCAGCTGAGGGCACTATTTTCCTGCTGTTGTTTTTGATAACTGCTTCTGTTTGGTGTCGATCTCACTAAAATTTATTTGGTAACTTTTGTGTGCAGGGTTTTGGAAAAAGGGGGTGTGGCTAATCCAACAGCTCACCTTGTGAAAATTCCAGAACGGCTCAGATCGCTTACAGCACCTTTAAGGGTGTGACTCTCACAAAAAACAATAATAAAATATAGCTGCAAGCAGGTCCATTTCCACCCGGTGGCTTTCGGAAAACAATGCAAGGTGGACACATGCATTTGGCATCTGACATTATTCTAAACAATTCTGAAGCAATTTGGGTAAGAGGACTATTTCAAAGTCTGTTGTAAGTGCCACACTTCCTGCTGCCAGTTGGTGGTGTTATGACCGTGACCCACAATAGCCACATCCATGTGATTAGCCCCCAAGAAAAAACATACAACTCAATTTTGATCTAAATCACAATGTATGCAGAAGATATGAGACACTTCCTGTTTCCCTATTTTTGCCATTCATTTAGTGCATCGCAATGGCAACACCATTCAATATTTAAAAATCTGTTCACAATTTAGCATCTTCGATGTCTTGGCATAATGTTGTCTAAATGTGGTGACAGTCTCATGAATCACCTAGGAGGAGTATTTAAAAGTTCAGAGAAACAATCTATCAATCGATTTTTAATTGTTAATTTAAAAAAAAAATTGCTAACTGATTAATTTAATTTTTGCAATAATTTTATTATTTATTGACAAAATATATAGATCTAAATATTATATTGTAATGAAGTCATTTACCATTTTTATTTATCCTTAAAATGGCCTTAAATTAAATTAACAAATATAATTCAAGGCATTAGGCGTTAAGATAGTCTAAGTAGATTGTAATATGAGCACAGAAGTAATTTAGGCTTGTAATTTTTTTTTATTGTTTCAATTTCTTTTACTGTTGCATTTTTTTCTCTGTTCACTGTCAAAATAAATGAAGTACATTAACTTTGAGTCTGCATTCGTTATTCATATGCACAACTGTTTAAATAGCCACTAAATTAATGCTGGGCAAATGAGGACATAAATTAGTTTAGAATACTGCATGTCCGCCCATAGAATAATTATTAAAAGCAATTACCGGACACCATGCGAGGAGCAGACGTGTGAGCGATGAGCTCTGCGCACTTTGCTAGTTTTTTTTTTATTATTTTCATGTTATAATCCAGTGAGATTCAATACACCCAGTTACATATTTGTTCTTTGAGGTAAACATGGCAAATCTCGGGCTTTGGAGACATTAAAAGACATTTACGTGCTCAAGATGAAACCTCTGACGGGCCTGCTGACCGGGGACTCGATTTGGATGGCGCGGCGGGAGAAGAAATCCAGCACCAACTGTCCAACATGTCTGTGATGCTGACAAAGGTTGTTGCTGATTTGGAGGATCTCGCTGTAATATGATCGATCAATTAAGGCGATGGAAACAAAATTGTCTTGATTTGGTTACAAGAGTGGCAGATGTTGAGAAACGGATCGATTATCTGGAGTTATCGGAAAGGGAATTATCCGCTAATCCACTCGCGACCAAAATAGACGTGGAAAATATTTTGGAAAAACTGGAAGATCTTGAAAATAGGAGCCGAAGAAATAACATACGGATTGTTGGAATTCCTGAGCATGAAGGCAGAGATATGGTGAAATTCCTAGACGAGCTCTTCCCAAGTCTGCTCGACATAACAGGCCATAAGCTGGAAATCGAGTGAGCTCACAGAGTCCCTGCTCACAGATCAGCTGAGGGAAACAGGCCCCAGGAAACAGGATTTTTTAGATCATCCAATAAAGATGTCGTGTTGCGCGAGACAAGGAACAAAGGAAAGCTTTCTTGGAAGAATCACAATATTTTCTTGTTCCTGGATTTTGCGAATTCGACAAGAGAGAAATGCGATCGATTCAAGGAGTGTAAGAAACACTCGCATCAACGGAAGATTGCTTTTGCACTGATGTTTCCGGACAAACTGAGAATAGATATGAAGGATGGCCGCAAAGTATTTACATGTCCCAAACAAGCACTGTCCTTCATAAATACATTGGATTGAGTAAGCCATTTGGTGTTTCTCATGTGAGTGGATTGACTTGCTGAACATACACTCGATTGTCTGAGGAAACTGGGCGGCATTTTTGTTTCTGTTTGTGTTGGTTCCGCCTAGAGGCTGGAGTTTGTTTTGTGGAATAATACTTCCAGACCTGCCAACCTTGGAAAATGTTTTGAGTACCATCAGTGCGACGGGACACGGGGTTTCCATTTTGTTTAATAACTAAATCAGCGTATACAGGCACACATCCTGAAACAGGCAAAATGAAAAATGTAGCCTATTCAATTAAAAAATATCTAGAAATGTAGGCCTTCCTAGATAGCTACATTATTACCTGAAGCTCCTTGATGGCTAATGTCAAAATCGTAATTGCAAAATGTGCAAAATGCATGGTTTAGCAGTTTTGACGGGCGGAGGCACGGCCATTGCTCCTGATACTTTGTGAGGAACTACTGTGGGGCATGGACTCGTTTCTTTTTAGGTCTGCTGCTCTCTCTCTCCCTGTCAGTGTCCTCATCTGATGTCATGTTTTTTTAGCTGCAAGGCACGCAGGCACACACACACAAACACCTCTCTGTAACTTTCTAGGTAACATTATTTCTGTTGCACATACACTTACTTTTTCCCATCCTGTCATAATCTGCTTTAATAATAATTATGAATGCGAATAAAAAGTCACGTTTAACAATTTGTGACACATGGTCACTGAGCATATAACTTTACATTACTTTGCCAACTTAAATGCCTGGTGAACAAGCAAGCTAGCTTGCAAATTATGTAGCGTTAGGATAACGTTATTAATGTTAAATATTTTCCAAAGGTTAGCAGGTCTGCACTCAGTCACACACACCTTTGTGCTATTCCTGTTAAGGCAGTATTTTAGAGTAAACACTGGTCATAATCTAACCAAAACTAGGACAATACTCATATTTACTGTATGTCTGTCTTTAATTTCTTCATTCTGCCAAAAACAAACAAACAAACAAAAAAAAAAAAAAAAAACACTTACTACAGTACAGTACATGGGAAAACCATGGTAAATTTTCATAAGTGCTGATTTATAAACGATCCTCATTACAAATCAGGGGAAATGTTTGCGCATCTTGCTGTCAAGTGCACATTATAAGTGGCACAAACTCACACCAAATGATTTTGTGTGGAGCAGCAGTGAAATGAGGCACTCTGAGATGGAAAAACACAGCGTGTGTGAGCACAGACCACGCGCCTGAACAATTCTGGAACTCTTCACTCTGGAACACACGGCACATCAAAATATTTATTTAAATCACAGCACTTTCATAATCACAAAGCCATATAACGATTTCAATTTTATTTAGATTTATTGTTCAGCATTACAGCATTTTATAATTTGCATGGCTGAATGATGTCTTCCTCTTATCTGAGTGACCATGAATGACGGAGTATTTTAAGTTAATCCATGCGATCACGCCCGCATGATCGTCAACTCCAGAGGATTAAGTTAACTCAATTCAATATTTCAACTTTCCACATCCACCCCAACCCGTTTACCTTACGGAGTTAGAAGTACCGTGACTACTGTACTGTCCTCGCTTAAGAAATCAGTAAGATGGCGGGAGTGGAAGGGGGATCGAGCAAGATTTTGTGTTGCAGTCTCTTTTAATGATGGGCGCATTTGTCAATCATCCCCGCATGCTATATGGGGAATGAACCCAGCGCTATGATTGGTCAAATTCTTCTTCTTTTGCTGTTGCTTGATTTGAGTACTGTGCGTGCATAGAGGCGTCACCAGGTTTTTGCGTAGAGTGACAAATCGTACCAGCGTACTTTGAGGTCAAAATGCGTACCCGCTACGCAAAATGTGTACAGGTTGGCAGGTCTGTACTTCTCCTTCAAGAAACTTTTGCATTGACGGAGGATCGCCTTTGCACTGGGGTTCCCTGCCAGATTGAGAGTGGATGCTGGGGATGGCTGCAAAATATCTACATGCCCACACAAAGAATGTCTTTTATTTAGTTGATGGACTGAGTAAGTCATGGTGTATTTTTTAATGCGGCCTCCAAGTGAATTTGACTCTTGACCATCCGAGGAACCAGGACGCCTGTTTTGTTTCTTTTTGTGCTGGTTCCGCCTAGCAGCTGGAGTTTTTTTTTGTGGAATAACACTGCTTCGGGACAGTTGTGGATGAATCTGTTCGTTCATTGTGCTTATGCCTCCTGTTGGCTGGAGTTTGTTTTGTGGAGTACTTTTTGTGGGATATTGGAATGATTACATCATCTGCTGCACTCATAAACAATCAGCTCACTGAACACTTGTTTGTCTGTCCAAGGAAACTGAACGGCTTTATATTGGTTGGAATTTGTTTTGTGGAGGATCACACCTTCGAGACAGTTCTGTGAATGAATCTACACATTCTTTGTGTTTATTCTGCCTATTGGCTGGGTTTGTTTTACAAAGTATTTTCTGTTATGTAATTTTGCCTTACAAAATGTGTAAGTTCTGGGTTTGATTGTTGCACTAATGGGGAATGTGGTCTGTATAATCTTGTTTCTGACACACAATTTATTTTGTCTATTATATCAAAATGTCAGATGATATGAGTGGGTTATCTTTCTCCACATGGAATGTGAATGGGTTGGGGCATCCCATAAAAAGAAGGAAGGTTCTTTCTTTTCTTAAGTGTAAGAAATGTGATATAGTGTTTCTTCAAGAAACACATCTTTCCCCACAGGAAGCTGAAAAAATTGGGAAGATATGGGGTGGGCATGTTTTCTTTAGTGCTGGCTCAAGTAAGAGTAGGGGAGTCATTACATTGATAAGTAAACATCTACAATTCAAATCTCTCAAACAGATTAAAGATAAATTAGGGAGAATCATTATTGTTTTAGCAGACATTCTGGTTCTGGTTCTGGCTAATATTTACATGCCTAACATTGATGATCAGGGCTTTTTTATAGATCTTGAAGGGATGTTGCAAGCTGATGGCACCCATCATGATATAATATTGGGAGGAGACTTTAATCTTTTGAAGGACTCAGTCCTTGATCATATTGAAGCAAAAGTGTGTAAGCCCCCTAGATCAACATTGACGCTTCACAGGATGTGTAAAAATCTTGGTCTTGCAGATATCTGGCGACTTTTGAACCCATCTAGTAGGGACTATACATTTTTTTTCCATCAGTCCATAAGATTTATTCTAGAATAGATTTTTATTTTATTTTTTATATCTAAGTCCCTCATTTCATCTGTTGTTGATTGCTCAATTGGAAACATCTTAGTCTCAGATCACACCCTGGTGAATTTAGAGATGTTGCCACATATGTAGAAAAAGAAATCATATAGTTGGCGCTTTAATGTATCCCTGTTGCAAAATCCTGATTTCCAACAAATGTTAAAGACTGAAATCAATGTTTATATGGAGACCAACTGGTCCTCAGTATCTTCTGTGGGCATGGCTTGGGAGGCACTTAAGGCGGTTCTTAGGGGTCGGATCATACAGTATGCCTCATTTACCAAAAAAAATCCAAAGCTGAAGCGCCGAATGTCGTCTGATGGCCTCAGAGAATTGACCCGATTGAAATACAGATATAATACTATTTTGTTGCGGAAAGTGGAGTTTTGGCTATTCAGGGCAATACGGTCATACTTTGAGTCGGGGGACAAAGCAGGGAAGCTTTTGGCTAGATATATAAAGCAGAGAGAGTATTTTTCTACAATTCCCTCAATGAAATCTGCTGGTGGTGAAATTTTTCACCTCGGCCATTGATATTAATAATGCCTTTAAAGAGCACCTATTATGGTTTTTCAAATATTACCTTTCATGTAGTGTGTTATATATCTGTTTGTGAATGTAAAAAAGTCTGCAAAGTTTAAAAAATCAAAGTGCACGACAAACGGAGTTATTGACTCTCAAAAGAAAGAACAGATTCTGAACACCTTTAACGAGTCATTAGTAATTCCAGACTTACTTCCTGTACTATCCTACGTAATTTGGTAACAAAAAACCCGCCTCTGGTCTGTATATGTGTACAGCCACTGCACACTGTTAGCCTGTTAGCTGTTAGCCTCTGCTAACCGGCTAACTCACGTTATTGTCAAACTACATATAAACTTACCACTTACCACTACCATATCCGAGTTTCAGCTCCGTCTGAAAAAATGTTTTACCTTACCAATTTGAGCCGAGTCCGATAGTGATACAACGGAAGATCAACTCGAACCACCATCGCAAGCATGACGAGAACAGGACGTTTCTCAGTGGTAGGTTTATATGTAGTTTGACAATAATGTGAGTTAGCTGGTTAGAAGAGGCTAACAGGCTAACAGCTGTACACGTATACAGACCAGAGGTGGGTTTTTCTCTCTTGATCTTTATAGTTCCATGTCTTCGTCTACTGATGAAGATATTCGAAAATTTGTGGAACCATTAAAACTCCCTAAATTGACGACTGAGCAAAAAAATTATCTTGATTCTGAGATAACCTTAGAGGAGCTTGACAAGGTAATTAAGGGCTTACCTACAGGCAAGTCTCCGGGGCCAGATGGTTTTGCCACTGAATTTTTTTAGATCTTATGCTAGGGAATTGGCTCCACTTTTGTTAGAAGTTTATACGGAATCATTAAAGAACAGAAAGCTCCCCCCAACCATGACACAAGCTGGGATCAGTCTGATTCTTAAAAAGGACAAAGATCCAAACATTTTGATGTAAACATTTAGTCAGAAATTTTGGCTAACCAGTTAATTTATGACATCTCTTATACATATAGATTAGGTGGGGTTTATTCGGACCGTAGCTCTTCTGATAACATTAGGCATTTCATCAATATCATGTGGTCAGTAGCGAATGATCAGTCTCCAGTCGCTGCCATCTCACTTGACGCAGAAAAGGCATTTGATATGGTAGAATAGGATTATCTTTTGAAGATTTTGGAAATATTGTACTGTGGTCCAACCACAGTGGGCTGTTGTGCATTTCCGCCATCGCGGGTGAGACCGGCAAACTGAGTTTATCCATTAAAGAATCAAAGAACGCGGTACTGTTTACAAGCCGTCCACCGCGCCTCTGAGTGATAAACTAACAGCTGCTTTCTCTCCCATGATCGCGAAATCGGCTTTGGGGCCGTCACTTAATTCTCTCTCTCTCTCGTACTAACCACACACACACAACCCCTCACAAACATTCTGGCACACATTTTTGGCTCGTAGATAGCTTCGTGCTAAAGCTCAGCTTTGTCCCTAAGGTATCGTACAATTTTTGTGGAAAATTTGCGGGAATTATACAAAAATGGCAAGCTACCGCAAATAATGTGGAGATTTGTTGAATTTGCAAGATCGCAAAATTGGTCATGTCTAGAAGGGATCCCTCTTTGTCAACGTCTTGCACATGCCCAGCCTGTTACGTATAGTATTAGTATGTGTAACTGCGTTCATCAGTTAACTGTTTATCAAAAGAACGACAAAGTAAAAAATCAGTTTAAGATGGCTAGAAAAATAACAGCATGCTCATGATACATGGCATTTGAAGTCGCACAGCAACGATGAGCGCTAGTAAAAGATTATTTTAAAAGGTCTGCTTTGATAAAGTCATTCTTGATGATCAATTAAAGTTCTAAAATAAATATTTAACATAATAACTTTGATAACTTTATCTCTATGTGTGTTACTGTCGGTCATGAGATATTGTTATTCAGTGGAGAAGTACATCAATCAGCGCTGGTAAAAAGAGTCTGACTGGGTGGTCTAGAGGTAATTAATTCGCTCATTGCATAAGAGGTTAAAGGTTCTAATCCGTCCATATGAAACTATATATTTTAATGAACAAAGATTGCATCCACACCTCAGTGGATGTATATCTTGAGTGGGGACACATTTGTTTGCATTTTTCAATGGGATTGGACTGTAAGAGAGTGCAAACAGCAAAACTCGCAGCAATGAGGAGCGCTCACCACCCATTCTTGATTCCTCAAGTACATCACTGCGGAACATATGTTGCTATCTTCTTAATACTGTATAATTAACGCTTATGTTGTTTACAATTAAAAGCAGTTCATGAGCATGTTATTTTGCTAGCCATCGTAAACGGATCTTTAACTTTATATGTCGTAACATAGTTAACTGATGAATGTAGTTACACATACTTAGACTATACATAACATACGAAAGAGGGATCCCTGCTAGACACGACCCGCAAAATCCTGGAGGGACTGAGAAGTGGTAATTTGGGAATCATTCAACAATGGAGCTTGGCTGTCCTCAATTGGACATTTCTGGTACTGTGTCTGAACATGTTAATTGCCACTCAGAACTGGGTTAGACATATGGCTTTGATTTTCTAGTGTTTTTACATTTCAGTTCATATATTTATTATATTTTATTTACATAAAAAATAAAAAGTTTGTGCAATACATTTTCATAACAATAAACAGACTTTTATAGCTTTTTTATTTTAAAAACTGCTTTCACTTGCACAATAAATTGCCATGGCAACAGTATTTAAGATATCAAATATCCCTTTACAATATTACATCAGCAGTGTCTTGACACTATTCTAAAGACTTTTGAAGCAATTCATATAAACACAAGAGGGCTAGTTCAAAGTCTGATAAAACTGCCATACTTCCTGGTGCCAGCTGGTGGTGCTATGACCGTAACCCATAATAGCCACATAAATGTGATCAGCCCCCATTACCAAACATACAGCTGAATTTTCATCAAAATCATACAATGCGCACAGAAGATATAAGGAACTTCCTGTTTCACATTTTTGCCCTTAATTTATTATTGGCAACACCATTCAATATATCAAAAATCTGTTCACAATTTATCATCTTCAATGTCTTGGCATAATATTGTTTGGTGCCAGTCACATGAAACCCCTAGGAGGAGTATTCAAAAGTTAAGGGACTGCAATTTTCAAAAAATGCACATTCAATCCAAAATGGACAACTTCCTGTTGGGCAGAGCTAATGACTGTAATTTTGAAAGTTGTCCGGCTTGATGAGAACAATATATGTAGCAAGTTTGGTGACCATAGAAGAAACTGACCCCACCACTTTTGTCAAAAGGTGACACTACAGAGCTCCCCAGCCATACCCATGTATTAACTTTTGCCCAGGCCTAAGGGCCGACAACTCTGATATGTGTGCAAAATATCATGATAATTCAAGCATGCCAAGTACCTCAAAAACATGTGAATATACATAAAAAGGAATAATGACATTAATGCATTGCATGGCAACACTGTTTAAGATATCAAGAATCCTTTCAGAATTTTATATCTGCACTGTCTTGAAATAATTCTAAAAATTTTTGAAGCAATTCAGGTAAACATAAGAGGGATATTTCAAAGTCTGTTAAAAGTGCCACACTTTCTTCCGCCAGTTGGTGGCGCTACGACTGTGACCCACAATAGTCACGTCAATGTGATCAGCCCGCAAGGCCAAACATTTGGCTACATTTTTATGTAAATCACACAATGCACGCAGAAGATATGAGACACTTCCTTTTTCCCATTTTTTGATGTTACTTTATCATGTCGCCATGGCAACATCATTCGATATATAAAAAATTTGTTCACAATTTAACATCAATGTCTTGGCATGATGTCGCCCACATTTGGTACCTGTAACATGAAATCCCTAGGAGTATTTCAAATTCCAGAGCATGCATTTTTCAAACAATCCAAAATATCCGACTTCCTGTTGGGCAGAGCTTCTGTCTGTCAGCGCAAAAGTTGTCTGGCTTGATGAGATCTATGTGTGTACAAAGTTTGGTGACGGTAGCTCAAAAGGGATGTGCTACAGAGCCCCCGAACCTGCCCATCTTCTAGGTGGCGCTACAGAGCCCCTCATGCAACTTTGCCCAGCCCTAATGGCCGACGACTCTGATGTGTGTGCAAAATTTCAAGAGTTTTCACGCATACAAGTACCCCAAAATTACCAAAAACCTTGAAAAGAAGAATCCTTAGAAGAACAATATGTCCTCCATGCTTTCAGTGCTTGGACCCTAATAATAATCCTTAGAAGAACAATAGGGCCTCCGCTCTTTCAGTGTTTGGGCCCTAATTACAAAATCAAGAGGGAAAATTTAGAAATAAAATTTTTAATAAAGAATGACTTTTAAGCACCCCTCGCCCCAAAAAACTAAATTCTTATCCTTGTAAGGAATCCAAATGTTGCAATCCAGAGTTTTTAAAAGTAAAATCTGCATTAAGGCAGCACAACAAATACTACCATGATGAAAAAATGCTATACAATTGTATTAATATTTTTATTTTTTAACATCACAGTAATGAGAATGAGATATTTTGCATTATTTGAGAGGAATATATGCTTAGTTTACAAGAAAATTGTCTAAATGCAAAATATATATTTTAATGGTCCAAAAAATAGGGTGAAATTAGGGCAATATGGTTACAAATATAATTTTTCAGCCTAATGACAATATTCAATATATATCTTGATAATTCTGTATTTGGTCAGCTACAATAAAACATTAAGCAATTACAATGTATATTCATAATGTTTAGTACAAACAGTGAAAATCTAGTTAAAAATTAATAAGGTATGTTTTCCACAGTTTTTACTAAATGAACGCAAGTTCATTACAATGTAATAATTCCTTTAAATGCACCAATATACAACAATACAAAGTAAAAAAAAAAAAAAGCATTATTTGATAATGAAAAATTATTATTTACCAAGATAAATTTTTACGACAACATTTTTTGTGATTGAATAGGGTGTGCAAAAACTACAACTTCCCTCACTTTTTTGAAACCAGTTGAATAGTGAATTATTGTTGTTGGACCCCATCAAGTTTATTATCATTATATAATACTGAATTATTATTATAGACTTTTTTTGAGGATTAGATTTGTTTTACGCAACAGGCCTAGTCATATATTTCTGTCGTATTTACTCCATCTGAAGCATTTATTTTGGTGGAAAGAATGTATTTGCCCTTGATTCAGAACGTTCTTCACAGGCTTTGTGAGATTCAATGCTCAATAAATTGTATTTGATTTATTAAAAAAAATATATATAATAATCCACCGCAAAAGACATGTATGTTAACAGTTTCCAAGCAAGCACATTAATAGAATACAGTTTGATAGGGCTGATTGAGGTGTTTATACACTCTATATCGACTATATTCCAACAGCTTTAAAGTGGTTCATCCAATCAGAATTTAAAGTCAGAATTATCCTTTTAATAAAATACTGTGCACAGATCTGGTTCATCAGACATAATAAACAATATCAACATAGCACTAAAAACATGCTGTGTGTCTCTCACCTGTCTTTCTCTTGTGTGGGCACAGTGCCGGTGTTGGTAGAACCAGGTACGGCTGGGATGGGCGTGCCGACAGTCCTAAGGTTCTGAATGACTGAGGAGAGGAACTGTTGACTGGCGCTCTCATATAAGTCAAAACAGATCTGATAGGCCATCAGGAGGTTATCCTCCTTCACCAGCTTCTCCAGTATATCACTCACCGCTTGAGGGTCATCCAGGAAAATCAGACACTACACAAATTTTTTTTAAAAAAGAGACTTTACAGAGGAACTTCCAAAAATATGGCAGAATAAAGAAGAAGGACAGATAAAGCTGGACAGGTAACCTGGCAAACGTTGATAAAGTCAGGCTTTTCCAGGTTCATGTAGAGCTTGACAAGAACTCGGAGAACTTCATTACGGAACTTCTTGTTCTGCATGAGGGACATGCAGATCTTCAGGCTGTAGGCTAGCAAACCACTAATGTCCTTCTGTGGAAAAACAAAAGTTTAAAGGGGTCAATATCATGAAAAACATGACATTGTGACTGTGTTTTTGTGCAAGAAACCCTGACATTTGGTTATTCCATGTCAAATCAACCAAATTTTAGGAACTCCCCAGGCTGAAATTTTTTATTGTGTGAATTTGTTTTATACTTTGATAAAAGTATCAATATAAAAGTATATATATTTCTTTTAAGTTTAGAGTAAAAATCAGTACAAATATAGTATTGCTTCAGCATTGTTGGTGCTTGAACCACTAAATTATGCATTCCAGAGCTTTACAGGTGTACATTTATGATATCCAAAAACTAGATACACAGATTAGCCAAAACATTATGACCACCTGCCTAATATGCTGTTGGTACTCCGTGTGCCGCCAAAACAACACCGACCTGTCGAGGCATGGACTCTACAAGACCCCTGAAGGTGTCCTGTGTTATCTGGCAACACGACATTAGCAGCAGATTCTTGTTGGTCCAGCACATCCCATAGATGCTTAATCAGATTGAGATCTGGGGGTTTTGGAGGCCAGGGCAACGCCTTGAACACTTCATCATGTTCCTCAAACCATTCGTGAAATTTTTTTGCAGTGTGCATTATCCTGCTGAAAGAGGCCACTGTCATCAGGGAATACCATTTCCATGAAGGGGTGTACCTGGTCTGCAACGATGTTCAGGTAGGTGGCACGTGTCAAATCGACATCCACATGAATGGCCGGACCAAGTTTTTCCCCAGCAAAACACTGCCCAGAGCTTCACACAGTGCATCCTGGTGCCATCACTTCCCCAGGTAAACGGCACACACGTACACGGCTGTCTACATGATGTAAAAGAAAATGGCACTCATCGGACCAGGCAAACTTCTTCCACTGCTCCAAGGTCCAGTTTCGACACTCGCGTGCCCACTGGACAGTAGTCATCATGGACACTCTGACCGGTCTGCGGCTACGCAGCCCCATACACAGCAGGGTGTGATGTACTGTGTGTTGCGACATTCCTCCCATAAACATCACTAAAATGTTCTGTGAGTTGTGCCACAGTAAACCTTCTGACCAGACGGGATAGCCTTCGTTGCCCCTTGACATGTGGCCTTGATCGGGGATGATCAACGTTATTCGCTTCACATGTGAGTGGTCATAATGTTTTGGCTCATGATTGTATAAATATTTATCTAAATGAAGAGCCATATGTATCACTTATTCTTAATGTTTGGACTCGCGAAAATTGAGATTTTGGCATCATTGTTTTTATGTGATTAAATAAAGGTACATTTCTAGTTTCAACATTATACTTTACAGCATTGATTTGTTGGACAAGAAAAACTAGCTTCATACCATTAACTTCAGAAACACATATCTTTAAGATATCTTTAATACTTCTGGAGTTATTGGCACTCCAACTTTGGAAAAACACAAAAAAGTTTGTTTTTTTTATTTCTGGACTAACACCATTGGCATATAATGCAAAGAGGGGCGCTGAAGTCAACTGATTTTAGAAATAGACTATGTGTAAAAATAATGATTCTGGAACCTTTCTAAAGTCAAACTATATAGTAATAGCAACGTACTGATTCCAGGATGGTTTTCTCAAAGATGTCCAGGCGTCTGGTCTCCAATGCGATGCCGATGGCTTGTTTGTACTTGTGATCTCCCAGGCAGCGCTGGAACATCTTGTTCACAATTCCCTCCAAACGAGGATCAATGCTCTTTTTCTCTTCGTCCTCCGGCAGCTCGGCATTCTCCACACTGAGCTTCGTGTAATGATCAATACACTTGGCTGAGTGGCAAATGGACAACATGTGACATTTGGGTTTCACTGTATAAATTAAATCTTATATCACTATAACAATACAGTTATAACATGTAACAAAGATTCAAAAACAAAATTGCTCCAGTCTACAGAGAATCTGTCTGTAGAGTAAGCTATAGGATTCTGCTTTGTGTCAGTATTTTTTTTTAATTCATTTTTCAATTTTTTTATTGTCCAACAGATGTACTACGGTGTAAATTTTAGCAAAATCTCTACCAGTTGATACATTTCTTCAAATACTCTGTATATATCATCAAATCACAAAGACCTAGACATATTCAAATGTAATAAATTCAGAGTCAGACTACCACTAACCAATAATTGTCTCCACATATTCCGAATCATCGTTGACGTTGAAGAGATCTCCAGCCCCAAGCGCATAGTTTAAAGACTCCTCAAATGCTCCGAGGTGGTAAAATACTTTAGAGGCCACCAGTGCAGCAAACTCTCTGCTACGAAACGTTTCATCCTCATACAGCACCTCACTGACAGGAAAACACATTATTAGAAGAATAATAAAAGAAAAACATGTTCATTTTATAGACTAAGTCCTTTAAAGTTATTAGCATCATAAAAGGCTAAAACATTCAGGTGAAATTTTCACACTGAAGCATAATAAGGTACTTACATTTTATCTACAGACTCTGAAATCTCAGCCCAGAAGTCATTGACGATGGAATTCAGTTTGTGTAGAGCAAACTCCTTTAAAAGAAAACGAAGGTGGTTAGTAACCTATAAATATAATAGTAGATATTCATGTAATTCATAACAGAGTTAAAGAGCTGTACCTTGAGCTGCGGCTCGTCTTCATCCAGGAGAGAAATGATACCAGCTAAAATCAACAAAGACACCATCAGAACATACAGTTCAAGAAAGGCCAGACCCAACTCTACCATTTACATTGGATTACCTAGCTTTCTATCTTTTTTATATATCATCTATCTAGCTGTATGTAGGTTATATTGCTAATGTTTACTCATCACAAATTCTTCCAAGGCTTTTAGAAGGGTATATATATTCGATGAGGGGCTTAAAAACACATCATGAGAGATTCAAGAGGCAGAATTTCTTGCAGTTGGTGATGTAAACAAACCATCAAACCTACAGAGTAAAAGTCAATGCCATGAGAAATGACACTAATTCCTAGTTTAAGTACAAAAGTAGTGTAAATATATTTACACTAAGCATATGGAATTTAAAAAGTAAAAGTTTACTGTGTAGAAAAGCACTTTAACCTCACGAGCTGGGTTAGCTGTTAGCTGTGTGACTCAGCTAAATCAAACCCAGCATCCCTCATTCATTCACATTCACTCACCGGCTGAAGTAATCATGATTGAGTCTGTGTTTGACCGTCAACGGATCTCCTCCTGCACAATAGCGCAAATAGCCAAACAATAACGATAATAAACGTATTTTACTCTCAACGAAACAGTGTGCAGAGCTCGAGCTCAACTGCTAACATACAGCAGCTAACACTCACATCTGACAGTGAGCACTTCTGCGGGAAACGCCGAACATAATGCCTGAAAATATGACATACAAACCCTACTGACTAAATGAGTATGTGAATAAACCAATATTATTAAACTATTACTTTTATGGGTAATATCAAATGTTTTTACAAAAAATATATATTAGACCTGCATGAAGTAAATAAGTATTTTCAGACAGGCTTTACGGTGGTCAAGCCTTTAGTAGCTATTCAGTGAGTGCACACGAAATGCGGCTGCTCATTGCCATCTAGTGGTCAAACGTGGAATAATGGTTCTTGTTACTAGTACAATATGTACATGCAATCTAAAATATCATCAAAATATAACTTTGGGCACTTTCAAGAAATGTTATTCTGCTATGCTTTGTTTTAGACTATTGAGTAAGTAGCAAAGCAAACTAAACAATTATTCCATGAACTATATGATTTTTGAATGATATTATGATTGTCTCAATAATTACTATTCAGAACAAACTCAACAAGAAAGCTTTTTTATTTTAATCTTTGAATGAGTTTCATTTCAGTGTGATGTCATTTTTCTTCATGTGTTCTCCTGTCTATATTCTGAACCATCTGAGTAAACTCTGTTATCCCATGGATTATTTAATCTGCAGCCTGAACATTTATAAGCCTCCCCCTTACCCACTCCAGACTCCTGTGCATGGTTTCAATTCTGAAAATGTAAAAAATAGTTATGAGAATGAGTACATCAATGCTTTTCCAGTACTTGCAACACATACAACTTTTCAGGAGTTTGTAATCACTACAATTTGCTATTTTAGTTAGCTTGCAAAATTTGTGAAAACCAACAGCCAGCTTAGTTAGTCACCTAGCTGTTAAACCTGAACTCAAACCCTGAGTAAAATTCTGTGTGAGTAGTTGAATAAACAGTTTTGGACAGCGGAGACAAAATCATTACCTATTAAGTGATGACAGAAGGACATCAGGTCCTGGATTATCTGTCAACAAAAGTCAGGTGCAGTCATTTAATGTGCGTTTGCACAGTGAAACAAAATAAATCTTTGCCGTTTATGATTTGAATCATCCGACTTGCTGTAGATCCTTCAAACGTGATAGAGGAGGAGTTATGTACATAAGCAAATGAATGCGCTAATGAAGTTACGTGAGGCGCTAAAATAACGCATGTTAACTTAACGCGTGACTGCGTACGGCGTTTATGTAACGCCTAACGCCGTTTACTTAATGCCTTGCGGCGTTTAGAAAACAGCGTTTCAAAGCTTAATACGGCGATACAAAACACGTGAATTCTGACCCTCTTGGCTTTCCATAGTATTGACGGTCTCAGACGTGGAGGTAACTGGGATTCGTCCTCGCCACCCGGACTGAGGCGAATCACTACGCGACCACGAGGACTTAAAAGCACATTGGGAATTGGGAGAAAAAGGGGAAAAATCCCAAAAAAAAAAAAAAAAAAAAACATTTTCCAGTTGTGGCATCATTTCCACCACACCAAACAATTTTGCCCCAATTTCAGCCAGAAAAAGATGCATTGTACATGGAGATTATAACACATGCTAATTTGCATCTCTAGTCCTCAGTTCCAATTTACAGTGTTTATTAAAGGGATAGTTTACCCAAAAATGAAAATTCAGTCATTGACAATTCAGTTTACTCACCCCTGTGTTGTTATAACCCCATATGACTTTCTTATGTTTTCTTAACACAAAGGTAGAAATTGTGAAAAATAAATTTGCTCAGTGATGTCATACAGTGGCAGTTTATGGTGACCACCTCTTCAATCTTCAAAAGGACACAAAAGTATAATTTAGAAGTCTAATAAATTATGGTATGCAACTCATGTCTTGTTCTGAAGTAATACAATAAAGTTTGGTGAGAAACAAACCGAAATCTAACGTATTATTAAGCAAAACTCTTGACCGACTGTTGATATCCTGGGTGCGTTCATGAGTCTGCACGCAAGCTTTAGAGCTCCTTGCACAAGAGCAACAGTAGTTACGCTGCCACTCACGAGGTGGGGCGTTTAAGCGAAAACTCACTTTGTTTCGCTTCAA
Source organism: Myxocyprinus asiaticus (assembly GCF_019703515.2). Taxonomy (NCBI): domain Eukaryota; kingdom Metazoa; phylum Chordata; class Actinopteri; order Cypriniformes; family Catostomidae; genus Myxocyprinus; species Myxocyprinus asiaticus. The sequence continues at coordinate 17,449,709 of NC_059392.1, read as the reverse complement.
CAGGACCACCAGCGATATTAACAACAGAAAACACAACTGCACACAAACCAGAGAACAGAACTTACAAAACATGCCTGAAGAGTTTGTAGTTGAAAAATAGATGCATTTCTATGCCAAGCTTTTTTGTTTGAACCGGAATCCTCAATCAAAAAGAGAGATGGGGCTGATGGTAGCTACAGTCACACCGTGTCCTACTCAGGCGCCAAATAACACACAATAAAAGTTAACTTTTCTTTTGTCCTAAGCAGCTGTGACGGGACATTCTGTTGATCGCTTGGTTTCTATATTTGGCGCCATGCCGGGTAACCCTGAACTGGCAACGGTCCAAAATTATTCTGATAACATTATATTGAAGCTAGCATCTCACTTACTGATTAAAGCTAATTGATTTTGACATGTGCTCTGGTTTGTGTGCAGCTATATTGTTTTTTCTGATGTTAATATCGCTGGTGGTCCTGCTGAAGCAAAACACCAGCACAACAGCATGGAAGAGTACACTAAACAGAGCGCATATGCTCTTAGTAATTTCATTTACTTTTGCTAAGGAAATAATTGCACATTTATTAAAATAGGCTACATCGCGACCCAACATGTATGGCTATGAGATCCAATTTGGGTCGCATGGTCACACCCCATTGTTTTAGAAATGCTGCTTTAAACTATTACAATTATTTCATTATTATACATTTGTGAGTGTGTCGCATTTGTGTTTATTGTATAAGGTTAACTGATACAATAATTTTGACATTTGGGGTATGACCATTAAACAGTTAACATGGGCATGCGTCATGCATTTTTTTTATTTATTTTTTTTAGGGGGAACCAGTGTCAGGTTAGGGTTATGTGTGCTCTGGTGCATTTTTGGGCTGCCGCCTGCAATTTTTCACACTCAAATTTAAAAGCTCACCATTCACACACACTGTGGACTAATTGCAAAAAAAATTTCTCTTTTTCAGAGAACCCCCCAAATAAAAACAGGCTTCAATTATTCATAAATAATATTGTATATGTTTATAATCTTATGATAAACAGAATTTTTTTTGTTGTTTTTTTTTTTGTCCTGACTTTGTAAACATGTAATTCTGGTTCTGTTCACTCAAACTCACTTTGAAAAGTCTCTTTTTATTCCATTAGGCAGAAAGCACTAGAAAAAAACAATATTTTTTTCTCTATCACATTCCATCACATTCAATATACAGATCTGAAATATAGGTGGATGAAGATGCCGTGGGCGGATGTTGAGTGCATGTGAATTCAGCCAAAAATAAGTGCCAAACAGCCTCTTTTTAATGCTTCCCTTTACTCTGGCAGAGTGAAGTTGAAAAGAAACTCACCGCTAAACTGATATCCTTGTCTATTGTGTCTATTCAGTTTAGTTGTGTACAAGGCACTGCCCACTCAGAGGTCACTACCAAAATAAGCAACTTCCTATTGGTCAATGCTTGAAGACTACTGTATATGGAGGCTTCAACATTTTAAGCGTAAAAATGTTTCGCGATATAGCGCTCCCTGCCGGCGGGCCCATAGAGTTTAATGATCAAAGAAACAAATTCTTTAAAACATTTTTTTTTAAAAAGCCCAACAAATCCATTCAAATTCCACTTGGCTCAAAAATCTGAATGGGCATGATGCCTCTGCAGTAAATAAGAAATTCTTTGAACATTTGTAGGTCATAATAATCCTATTTAAAGCACAGCCACTTGAATCAGGACTGTTTAAAGGTCAGGGGGAATGTTTACCCAAAACGTCAGTTTATCATTAATTAAAAAGCTAATCTTTTATCTATTGTTCAGAAGAGAACTCTTTTAATATAAATCACTTTTTATGTATTTCATCTATTTTGAGAGCTTTATATAGAATTTATATATAACGTTTTTAACGAAAGTATTATTTAATAAATGGTCTTGCTCAATAATGGGATTAATCTTCTTGTCAATCAGGTGTAAATAAACCCTGCCCCCACATGTGCTTGCCCAATCAAAGTAAATTCCACGCTTCCACCTTAATGGCGAGCTATCGATCATGTCTAAATAAACTCCACCCACACATATGTTTGGCCAATCACAGGAAACTCCCCCCTTCTGCCTCTCCACCTTCACGGGCGAGCTTGTCTAAATAAACTCCGCCCATACATATGCTTACGGCCAATCCGAGGAAACTCCCCGCTTCCACCTTCATTCTGAAATTTTCTCAGAAACTCCTTCGCAGAAAATAGTCTCAAATAAGTTTTTTTCAAACAACTTTTGTGGCTTTTAAAGTCATATTCATATTTATCGTATCCTAAAGAAATAAAACGGGCGTCTGGTAAAGGAATTGCCTTGGTAATGGCTTCAGAGAGCGAGCGTGTTGATCAATTCCAGCAAATTCTACATCAAATCGGTGGAAAAAGCAACATTCATTTAGTCAGCGCTTTGAGCGGACCTGATGAAAACACCGTCGTGTTACAGGACTTTATCGCCGATATGTTTCATGATGGTAGATATGAAGAAATCACTGGCTCTGTTGGCAACAGCAACGGCGAGATCAAAATTCAAACAGCTGGGAAAGTCACAGACGAGTGCATTCCTGATCAACAACATTGTGATCTATCAGAACAAAATTCATCAATACCTGCCGATGGTGAGAAAACCGACCCGCTCAAGAATAAAACCGTGATGTCAAGCAGAAACATCAGAGGGCAACAGAGAGCTATTAAATGCTCCATGGTCATGTTTATCTTCAGACATGATTATGTTTGTAATAAAGAGAATTATGTGTGTTTGAGGGAGATCATGAAGGATGTGAGGGCTCGGATCAAGAGAAACGTGTTCCGTCCGGCTCTGCTGGGACTCATTCAAACTGACTGCGATCGATCGGAAATCTGCGAGTCACTGGAGTTACTGGATCGATCGCTGCGATCAGTGTTTATTAATCACCCCCAACAAGCCATATGGACCGGCAGATACGTCACAGATTCCCCAAAAGTGCTGCAGGAGATCAAAAGGAATGCCTGTAGAACTGTGAAGTCTGCGATGTCTGTAGGTTAGAGATGCTCAGTCTATTACTGCGTTTTTAAATACTGACTGTACTAAAACCTAGTGAGCTGCCTACCTAGACATGCTTTTTGGGCAACACTGGCACATTCCACTTTGATGTCAAAAAGTGATGTCTTTTAAGGCATCTCACTAGGTTTGTGGAAGTTTATTTGATTAATGTTTTTGTTAGAGATTGCCCCATGATCGGTTTTACCGATGTTTTAAACCGATACTTACTTTTCTGCTTAAGGCTGATAACATTTTTCGAAGTTTAAATGCTCTGTCTTATCACAGCTTAATATTTAGAAACAAGTAAACCCATTCATGGGTTGATTTCGCTGACAAGTGTAAACACAGTGGCTCAATGGTACATTCAATGCCTTTACATTTGCTTCTCCAGTGAATGTCAACAGGTGAGAATAGGGTGGCGGATGCTGCAGAAGGGGCCTCCTTGGGAGTTGCGGCCCTGTTTACACACTTCAGCTTTAAAGGTGCACTCAGTCATTTTTTCCTCATTAAAAAAGTTTAACTTCTACAGTCATGAATTGTAATTTTGCAATATATGTAGGAAATCACGACCGCTCACATTAAAATGATGACTCCTGTCATATCAGTAACATTATAAAAGCTGTTTTATTCTACATGGAGGGGGTTCGCACATGGGGGCTGCCTTGTTAGAATCACATGGCCAGCTAAATACTACTAGCTTAGTCTCAGTAACCGTCCTGTTATTTGACACTTTCACTTTTAATGATACTTAATTTGGTCACTGTAAGTAGCCACAGCTTTTAGGACATCCACTCATGCAAAAGTCCTGTCATTACATTAACATATACTCAGGGTTGGGAGGGTTACTTTGAAAATGTAATCCATTACAAATACTGATTACTCAGTAAAATGTAATAAGTAACGTAATCCAGTTACCTCGTTATGAAAATAATACTTTGTTACTTTTTGATTGCCTCAAGGTCACATATGTGAATAAAGTCAAGAGAAAAGCAATATGTTCTCAAAGACTTTAAAATCATGCCTTCTGAATGTAAACAAACAAAACTGTTTGAGTAATGTAGCTATTATTATATATAAGATTAAACCAAAAAACCGGGACAGTGCCTCCTTATTAGGAAAACAGAATATGTTAAAATGTACAACTCAGCATTTTTTACCAAATCAGGTGTGTCCTCTATCTGTTACAGAAAATGGTTTATTTTCTCATTAAGCAAATGAGAATAATGCACTGAATTGGTTAACATTAAAAAATCTGACAGGATATACCTCAGATTCAAAAACACTACAAAGTTAAATTCTGCCATGTATTGAAGTTAGCATGTATACTAACTGGCACTGACCATTCATTAACTTACAACTACCGTAGGTACAGTTGTGCTCAAAAGTATGCATACCCTTGTAGAATTGGTAATATATGTACCATTTTTAAAGAAAACATGAGTGAGCAGGCAAAACACATTTCTTTTATTTCTTATGGATTCATATTCAACTGTAGGTTATAACAGAATGACACAATCATAAAACAAAACATGGCAACAAAGAAAAAAAAATGAAATTACCCCTGTTCAAAAGTCTGCATACCCTTAGTTCTTAATACTGTGTATTGCCCCCTTTAGCATCAATGACAGCGTGCAGTCTTTTGTAATAGTTGTCTATGAGGCCCCAAATTCTTGCAGGTGGTATAGCTGCCCATTCGTCTTGGCAGAATGCCTCCAGGTTATGCAAAGTCTTTGGTTGTCTTGCATGAACTGCACTTTTGAGATCTCCCCAGAGTGGCTTGATGATATTAAGGTCAGGAGACTGTGATGGCCACTCCAGAACCTTCACCTTTTTCTGCTGTAACCACTGGAGGGTCAACTTGGCCTTGTGCTTAGGGTCATTGTCATGCTGGAAAGTCCAAGAGTGTCCCATGTGCAGCTTTCGTGCAGAAGAATGCAAACTGTCTGCCAGTATTTTCTGATAACATGCTGCATTCATCTTGCCATCAATTTTCACAAGATTCCCCATGTCTTTAGAGCTCACACACCCCCAAAACATCAGTGAGCCACCACCATGCTTCACAGTGGGGATGGTATCCTTTTCACTATAGGCCTTGTTGACCCCTTTCCAAACATAGCACTTATGGTTGTGACCATAAAGCTCTATTTTGGTCTCGTCACTCCAAATTACAGTGTGCCAGAAGCTTTGAGGCGTGTCAAGGTGTTATCGGCCATATTGTAACCGGGCTGTTTTGTGGCATTGGTGCAGTAAAGGCTTCTTTCTGGCAACTCGACCATGCAGCTCATTTTTGTTGAAGTATCGTCGTATTGTGCTCCTTGAAACAACCACACCGTCTTTTTCCAGAGCAGCCTATATTTCTCCCGAGGTTACCTGTGGGTTTTTCTTTGTATTCCGAACAATTCTTCTGGCAGTTGTGGCTGAAATCTTTCTTGGTCTACCTGACCTTGGCTTGCTATCAAGAGATCCCCAAATTTTCCACTTCTTAATAAGTGATTGAACAGTACTGACTGGCATTTTCAAGGCTTTATATATCCTTTTCCATCTTTATAAAGTTCCATTACCTTGTTACGCAGGTCTTTTGACAGTTCTTTTCTGCTCCCCATGGCTCAGTATCTAGCCTGCTCAGTGCATCCACGTGAGAGCTAACAAACTCATTGACTATTTATACACAGACACTAATTGCAATTTAAAGAGCCACTGGTGTGGGAAATTAACCTTTAATTGCCATTTAAACCTGTGTGTGACACCTTGTGTGTCTGTAACAAGGCCAAACATTCAAGGGTATGAAAAGGTGATCAGGGCCATTTGGGTGATTTCTGATATCATTATGATTTAAAAAGAAGCCAAACAACTATGTGATAATAAATGGCTTCATATGATCACTATCCTTAAATAAAAGACAGTTTTTTTGCATGATCAGTCATATTTTCAAAATAAATGCCAAGCTTTCACAATTGCAAACCAGGGTATGCAAACTTTTGAGCACAACTGTATATCACAGGCTATCTTCATCATCATCATTATTATTAATGCAGTGCCTTCAGTGTCTGTCCTCTGCTTGCACATGATCCACAGTCAAACATCACCTGCTAACATTTATGTGTGATTCTGTTTATGTTTAAGGAGGATTTTAATGACAAAAAAAAAATAATAATAAAAATAAATAAGGAAAGAAAATCTTGTTTTAAAGAATAGATCGAAATAGATTATACCTTTTTAGTGTCTTGATTTACTTATTCCTACTTTTTAGGAGATTTAAAATGTTACATTTGCCTGTATTTCTCCTCACCCATACTTTTGAACTGTTCTTAACAATACATTTATAATAAGAAAAGCAAGCAGTGGTCTTTAAAATATTATGTCAGGACTATCTTTTTTTTCTTTTTTTATTAATTAAAAATTTTAATCCTGCTAGTAATCCCTGCTAGTCATTTTTACCAAATGTAACTGTAATCTGAATACGTTGGGTTTTTATGTAACTGTAACAGATTACAGTTACACAATTTTTGTATCCTGATTACGTAACGCTGTTACAAGTATTTTGTTACTCCCCAAGCCTGCACATACTTTGTTTTCATCAGTAATCATCATCTCTCTGTGATAAGACGCAGCATTTTGACTAGCTAAGCAGACAGAGGGAAAAAAAAGGAAAAATTAACCGTTGGCAAATTAAATATGTCTAAAAAAAATTGTTTTGTGTGAGAAGTAGAGCGCTGGTGTTTGATTTTCATAAAGGGATTTTGCTGCTATATTGGCTGCAGATGTGCAGCTCATAGTAAAAACATATTATATATTACGTTTTAGTATTTAGTAGGCTCTGAAAAACAGTATTTGAGGTTTTAACTGCTCAGTGGGGATAATAACAATCCAAGTAATACCCAGTGTTGGGTGTAGTCTAATTACACAGTAACTAGTTACTGCAATCTAATTACTTTTAAAGTCAAAGTAGTGTTACTCATAAAATTTTAAAATCTTGCAATCAGATTACAATTACTTTGAATTGGGTTAATTACTGTTAAGGACACTTTTTGGGTTACACATTCCTAAAATAGTATTTTTTTTGTGTGTGTGTGTGTGTGTGTGGAATTTAAAACATGAATTATGTTCATATGTACATCTGTTTGCATTTCCATTGTTGGGTTTCCATCCAACTATTTTTATGTTAATTTTAAAATTGCACTTAAAGAGGGATTCAGTTGTTCTCTAGTTAGTGTTAGCATTACTGTTCTTCGTGTACTTGAAGTATCGATACGACGATGGTGTTAGACACTGTTCTGCCATCTATCAACATGGATCAGCATGATTATCTATGCTGCCCCCTCCAGCTCTGGAATATCATTTGCATCTGGAAAATGTCAGAGTTTGAGGTAATTTCTAAAGTTATTATTACTACTATAATATAATTGCTCTACCTAAATACAAATGCCAGAAATCAAGTGAACATGCTTCTACTCTTAAGGACAGATTATTATTGTCCTTAAGTCAGTCATCTTTTGAGACTGTCCACGTTTCACGTTATTTCTAAAGACAGTTATTACCTTGATTAGAAAACAGCATAAAATGAACCTCATTATCTAGCGATACATAATGTCAAGGTAAAGAAAAGATTAGAATTGTTTTTGATGGACTACCACCCCTGGAGTCATGAGTTCGAATCCAGGGCATGCTGAGTGATTCCAGCCAGGTTGGCTTGGTTGCTAGGGAGGGTAGAGTCACATTGGGTAACCTCTTCGTGGTCGCTATAATGTGGTTCTCGCCCTCTGTGGGGCACGTGGTGAGTTGTGCGTGGATGCCGCGGAGAATAGCGTGAAGCCTCCACATGTGCTATGTCTCCGCAGGAACGCACTCAACAAGCCACGTTATAAGATCCATGGATTGACGGTCTCAGACGTGGAGGCAACTGAGATTCATCCTCCGCCACCCGGATTGAGGCGAGTCACTACGCTACCACAAGGACTTAAACGCATTGGGAATTGGGCATTACAAATTGGGGAGAAAAAAAAAAAAGAATTGTTTTTGATTATCAAATTTAGCTTGTCCATGAATAATGTATTTGATGAACTCGTTTTGTTTCCAAGCAACCAACGTCATGGTTTACACAAAATCCAAAACAGTTGCTGTGCCAAGCTACTTTGCACTAAACGAATGAAGACATAGGTGCCGTACCGATGTTTACTCTAGTTTTTTGCCTTGAATGGTCTTTCTGTCTTCTTACATCAGACTTTTTTCACTTCTTCAGCAGTACAGCTACTGGATCTCCTGTTGTCTCTGCTGCTAAAGCATGATGAATAAGTATGTTCCATTGTGTTCTTTTCACTCTTCGCATCACCAAACAACACTGTGTGCTACATAAGCATAGCCGAGCGTATCTACATAGGCGGTAGCCAATAAGTGCCAAGATTCTCTTCTTTGACGTTTAGTGAAACACCGCGTGATTTCGTGATTTCATCATGATGAAACACATTGAAAGGGGTGACTTGCACCATGTATAATAAAACACTATTTATAGAAAACTATTATGAGTACAGTCTTCATCTCATGTGAGTGTACACCATTCGGATCACACTTCACAAAAACACAATTAATTCATTAATTTGTAAAACGTTTTAAATTAGATTCAAACTACTGAATGCACCTTTACGAAAAACTGAATGGAAATGCTTTATATGTGCATAAACTCAGTATTCTCTTAAGTTTACGCGCTAGGCACAGGTGGATTTTCTAGAGTTTTGCAATCAATTCAAGTCAAAATGTGCACTAAGGTGATGGAAACGGTTTATTTGCAAAATGATGACGTTTTGAGTAGAGCTGTCAAAATTAATGCGTTAACACATGCGGTTAATTTAAAATGTTTAACGTATTAATTTTGCAATTTGACATTAGATTATTACATTTTATTCATCTTATTTTATTCATTTTATTCATTCATCTGTGATTTCTGAACACTGGTTGGAGTCAGCTACAGAAGCACATTAGTCTTAACTATCACAAAAATGTCAATTCGGATGAAGTATTGTTATGTGGGCAGTATCAGCGCTAAAAGCAGAACAAAGACGTCTGCAGCACTGCTTTGAAGTGGAGTTCAAAGCGGTGCTTGATGATGGCATTGATGCCCTGACACAAATCATGAATGCGATTTCACAATTGCTGTGGCAAAGTGGATAGCCACAGTCTGCAGTCAGCCACAGCTGTGTACATCCCGCCACAAGCCGACACAGACCGGGCACTCAAGGAACTGTATGGGATTATAAGCAAGCAGGAAACCGCGCACCCTGAGGCCGCGTTAACTGTGACCGGGGACTTTAACAAAGCCAATCTCAAATCAGTCGCACCAAAATACCACCAACACATTAGTTTTAACACACGAGGGGACCGGGTTTTGGACCATTGCTACTCTCCCTTTCGGGATGGCTACAAATCCCGCCCACCATTTGGCAAATCGGACCACTCTTCCATTCTGCTTTGCCCGCTTACAGGCAGAAACTGAAACAGGAACACCTACCCTCAGAACGATCCAGTGCTGGTCGGACCAATCAGACTCTACGCTACAAGACTGTTTTGATCACGCGGATTGGGAGATGTTCTGGTCCGCCTCTGATGAGGACATCGAGCTTTACGCTGATAGCGTAACGTGTTTCATCAGAAAGTGCATAGAGGACGTTGTTCCAAGCAAAACAATACGGATCTACCCCAACCAGAAACCTTGGATTAATAGCGATGTTTGCACGGCACTTGATGCGCGGACCTCCGCTTTTAATTCCGGGAACGCGGAGGTGCATAAACAAGCCAGTTATGCCCTCCGAAAAACAGCAAAACGTCAGTACAGGAACAAGATTGAAGGACAGTTTAACACCACCAACTCTGTAAGCATGTGGCAGGGAATTAACATCATCACGGACTTTAAAGTGAATAAAAACTCCACCGTGAACACCGTTGCCTCTCTCCCAGATGAGCTAAATAATTTTTATGCTCGTTTCGAGGGAAATAACACCGCCCTCGTGGAGAGAGCTCACAGCTACAGAGGTTAGTTCACTCTCCATCTCTGTAGCGGATGTAACCCTATCCTTCCGACGGGTGAATATCTGCAAAGCCGCGGGTCCAGACGGCATTCCGGGCTGCGTCATCAGAGCGTGCGTGAACCAACTGGCTGGTGTTTTTACGGACATTTTCAACCTTTCCCTCTCTTTGTCTGTAGTCCCCACATGATTTAAAACGTCCACCATTGTGCCTGTTCCAAAGCAATCCAAAATCACTTGCTTAAATGACTGGCGTCCTGTTGCTCTGACCCCCATCATCAGAAAATGCTTTGAGAGACTAATCAGAGATTACATCTGCTCTGTGCTGCCTCCATCACTGGACCCATTGCAGTTTGCTTACCGCAACAACCGCTCCACTGATGATGCCATTGCATCTGCAATACACACTGCTCTCTCCCACCTGGAAAAAAAGAACACTTATGTGAGAATGTTGTTTGTAGGCTACAGCTCAGCATTCAACACCATAGTGCCCTCCAAGCTTGATGAGAAACTCTTGGCTTAAACAGTTCACTGTGCAGCTGGATCCTGGACTTCCTGTCAAGCAGACACCAGGTGGTTAGAATGGGCAGCAACATCTCCTCATCACTGACCCTCAACTCTGGAGCCCCGCAGGGCTGTGTTCTCAGCCCAGTCCTGTATTCCCTGTACACACATGACTGTGTGGCAACACACAGCTCCAATGCCATCATTAAGTTTGCTGATGATACGACGGTGGTAGGTCTGATCACTGACAATGAGAGGAGGTGCACACTCTGACACACTGGTGTCAGGAGCACAACTTCTCCCTCAGCGTCAGTAAGACAAAGGAGCTTGTGGTGGACTTCAGGAAAAGAGAGAAAACACAGCCCCATCACCATCAATGGAGCACCAGTGGAGAGAGTCAGCAGCTTCAAGTTCCTGGGTATCCACATCACTGAGGAACTCACATGGCCCATCCACACTGAAGTCGTTGTAAAGAAGGCTCATCAGCGCCTCTTCTTCCTGAGACGGCTAAGGAAGTTTGGAATGAACCGCCACATCCTCACACGGTTCTACACCAGCACTGTAGAGAGCATCCTGACTGGCTGCATCTCCGCCTGGTACGGCAATAGCACCGCCCACAACCGCAAAGCCCTGCAAAGGGTGGTGCAAAATGCCAGACACATCATCGGAGGTGAGCTTCCCTCCCTCCAGGACATATATATCAGGTGGTGTGTGAAAAAAGCTCGGAGGATCATCAGAGACTCCAGCCACCCGGGCCATGGGCTGTTCTCACTGCTACCATCAGGCAGGCGGTATCGCAGCATCAGGACCCGCACCAGCTGACTACATGAGAGCTTCTTCCCCCAAGCAATCAGATTTTTGAACTCTTGATCTCTCACGATCAAAATACATCAGCACTGCACTTTATTAATCTTATATCTCACACCGGACTGTCATAAATTATATTCTCTCTTAACAACACACTGGCAACTTACTATCAACAGCCTGAATGTCAATACAGTACAATACAACCTACTGTACATTTTATATATACTATATATACTATTTTTATTGTATAATGTGTGTTCTATATTGTGTGTATTGTGTACTGTACATTGTATGTTATTATTTGTATATTGTGTTATGTGTAATTATGTGTATATTAGATTTTAAATTGTGTTGTGTAAATCTGATATTTATTGTAAATTGGTATATGTCTCATCACTGTCACGATGACTATGTTGCTCGGAACTGCACCCAAGAATTTCACACACTATTGCACTTGTGTATATGTTTGTGTGACAATAAAAGTGATTTGATTTGATTTGATTGCCATGTGATTAATATTGTGGAGCATGAGTGTTTAAGTGATTTAATGCCCATTGCAATGAATACACAACCTATGGGGACAAGTTATTTCAATTAGTCAAACTCCCTGTTAGACTTTGGGAAATGTTTAATGTTAACATGAATTGGTGCTATTTTAGTGCATTTCTATCTTTATACTGTGGAAGGCTTTGTTGGAAAAATGTTGATAAAATGTTATTGTTACATATTGTTTTGTTTTCTTAAGAAGGGAATAAATGCATTTTGAAAAGAAAAGTATATACTGTATAGAATTACATTTCTGCACTTTTAAAATCTGTGATTAATCACGATTAATTATGAATAAGTATACGATTAATCTGGATTAAAACTAGTTTTGACCATTTGTGCATATGTTTCCGCTCCTTACAACATTGACATTCAGAAGTGTTTAAACCACAGCTGGTCGTTAAAATGGGTCCTTGCAATCCGCAAGAACAGTTTTGAGCGCAGGCATTCCCAGGGATATGGAGGCTGGTGGCTTATGGGCATAGCAGCTATGTCATCCCTCATTAGATACAATATTACACTTATTCTGCAGCGTCTCCTGGCAGCATTTAATAAAATGATGTACAATTGCTCCAATACTGCAAATACAAGTTTTTCTCGAAGCAAGGTCATTAAGCTGCTCCATCAGTGGATGGAATGAGCAATGAATTGCATTTTCTTTAGTCACGTTTTTTGAAATGTGCTTAAGAATGTGAAACATTTGGATGGAAACACAGCTTGTAACTGCTGAAGGGCGTCCTACCCCTATAGTTGTAGTAAAGAAGAAATGTGTACTGCTAAATGTGTACAGGAGGAAATAAAGACATTGGGCCTCATTCATGAAACTTTCGTAAATATTTGAGTAAATTCTGAGTAATTTGCACATTAAATGGACCTTCCCGAAAACTTTCCGCCAGATTTACAAACACTTCGTATACTCCCCAGATTTGTTAGTAAAACGTGTGTATGTTAGTGAATTCCAAACATTTGTAAATGGGGGGCGTGTGCACGTTCATTTACAATTATCATAATCCACGCCCATGAAAACGGCAGATAAGGAAGGCTATGTGGAACATTAATGAAATTGTTTTTATGAAAGAAGTAAAATTTTGATTTAGCAGTCACAATAGCATCTCAAAGAAAGTGAGGACTTACTGTCATCGCATGTTTTTGCTGTCATTGGAGGCTCTTTTGTAAATCAAATAGGTCAAGATGTAAAAAAATAAAAAAATAATTTGACGAGTGTAAAAAAAAATTCTGTTCACACCGGGAGTTCAGCACCATTAACAAGTAATTAGTAATGGGATTATTTTTTAATGAAGTAATGAGTAAAGTAATTGGTTAGCAATTTTCTTTAGAGGTAATTAGTGATTTGCAGTGGATTACTTTTGAGTAACTTACCCAACACTGGTGTCACTTGTATTAATATAATTAAATTATTCATAGTCTAATGCTTTTATGTTTTTATTGTTGTAGTCTAATGAATTCTTTTAGTTAACATTGTGCAAAAAGGCATAAATAAAACAATTATTTTGCATATCGGTTGTCGGACTTGTAAATATAAAAAATTATTTGTATTGGTTGTAAAAAAAAATCAACATTGGTCAATCTCTAGTTCTTGCATGCATGTTTGTTTGTTCAGTTGGATATATGTCACAATTCTGGGGTGAATCCTAATCACATGATTAAGGAATTATCATGCATGGAGCCCTCAAGGTGAAAGAAAGAAAGCTTTTAATGTTCTCAATGGCTCTTTATGTTGCAGATAGTAATGCTGGCAGTAAAAACTGTTCATTTTGGCCCTTGAAATGTTTGCCAGGAATACTCAGGAAGGGATACAGAGAACATGCCGACCTCACGTCTAACAGTTGGCAACAAGGTATGTTAAGCTTGATTTAAATTATTTTTTGCCCGATAACGAAATTTCTATCATCATTTACTTGTTACTTTTGTTTCTATTCCGTAAAAACATTCTCAAGTGGAAGAAAAAAGATGAATTGTCCATATGATTAAAGTAAATGAGGGCTGGGGCTTTTAAGCTCCAAAATGAGAGAAAAGAACCATAAAATTATTGTATTGTGCACTAATTTTTAAGTCTTTAGTGGTCATTCAAGAGCTTTCTGTGAGGAACAGACCATAATTGAAATCTGCTCCAGTCAAATGGACTACTTTGTTCTCTAATGGTGCTTTTTGTCATTTTGAAGTTTGATGGCTTCAGTCCACATTCATTTTCATGATATGGAAATCACATGGGTTTGTAACATGAGGGTGACAGAATTTTCATTTTCAAACTGGTAGTTTCACTATTGATTGATTATGTAACATCTACCCTTGCAGCCAATCCACAGATGAATGAAGAAGGAATTCCCCTTCAGATAAGGGCAACAGCGCGCTGACGCCAGGCTGGCTTTGCAAACAGACCAAAATGGATAACGAATAAACCCAAAACTGTGTGACTGTGTTCTACACAGGTGATATACTCTTGCAGTATGACCTCCAGTTCAGGAGGACTAATGGGAATGAGATATGAAAGGCTGTAACAGCATTATCCATGATATGTGTTTGATATTTCAGAAGGATGTCTGGCTAGTATGTGTATAGATAAAAAATAAATCTGTAATAAATGCTGGAAACGATAAGTGACTTTAAAGTATTAATTGCTATTTCTTAATAAAAAGCTTTTTTTTGCACTAACTCTTGAATAATCTGTAATTAGTATTATATTTTGTTGGCTAAATCATTCACTAGGTTATAAATGAGTGATTAATTTTTTTGTGATTAAATTTTGATGTCCTTTTTCATTATGATGAAAAAATAAAGTTAAGATACTGTAGCATTTCAGAAATAATTGCAAAGTTTAATTGTGTTTGCCATTTTTCAGTTCTATTTATTTGATGATCTGTTATTTGAGTTGGTCATTTAACATTTTCTTTGTGGTTGCATATGAGTTCCTCATATCTTACTATCCGTCTCAGGTACACAAACAATAATATATATATATATATATATATATATATATATTGCCAGATGTTTCTTGTCTCTTAATAAAATGAATAGGCTTAACCTGGAAATTAAAATTGTAAAACAAAGGAATGTGATATAAAATAAATAGGAAAAATAATATTAATTTACTTATATAAAGCATTTATTCACTATTTTTATTTTATTTTATGTCATTAAAGAAAAATAGAGACATTCTGAAATTCATGTAATTTTTCAGTTACATTTTCCTCTGATATTGTAATACAGATTATATAGTTTTCAATAAAGTCAGTAGAAGAAACACCTACTGTATATATGTGTGTTTATTCAACTTTGAGCACTTTTAACACTCTCACTAATTTTAAAAATGTGTCTGCGAACAGTGCATGTACATGCATCATAGGATATTTATCTATTAATATTCTGTATTGTGTTTAATAGAATTCTGTGCTAGAAATGACACTGACAGAAATTATGTTTTTTATTAAATTATTTTGATAAAATGGCTGACCTCTTTGTCTTGCTAAGACTAATTTCATAGCTAACATTTTATTTATTCTTAATACACACAATTGAATAATATAAAAAAGAATATTAAAATCTCATTTTTGGGCTGCCACCCGCAATGTTTCACACTCAAATTGAAAAGCTCACCATTCACACATACAGTGGACTAACTGCAAAAAATTGGTTTAATTTTTCAGAGAACCACCCAAATAAAAAGACAAAAAGACTAAAATTATTCATAAATAAAATTTTATGTTTATAATCTTATAATAATTATAAATTTAAAAAAAAAAAAAAAACGCTTTTGTACCTCACTTTGTAAAGTCTAATTTTATTCCACTAAGTGGCAGAAAGCACAAGAAAAAAAGATCAATTTACAGATCTGAAATATTGGTGGTGCTCTAACACATTTTAGCCCTCACAGATGTGCTCATCCATAGACATTCTGTCTAATTTTCAGTTCAAGCACCACCCTTGTTATGTATATTGAATATCTCGGCCTCTGAGTGGACTAGAAGCTCAATCTAGGTGTTATTAGAAAGCTGAGATCCTTATGATGTTATAAACATTTGTATAAATGTATAAATATAAACATTATATTTATATACCTGTGATGATATAAAATATTTTATCATCAATGGTCGAAAACATATTTTCTGATTATTTGTTTTGCATGCTTTTCCTTCTGGATGGCATATTTTGTTGTGGATATCTAAGATTATTCAGCCAAGCAAGCTCACAGACAAGTAAACAATGGCTAATTTTTTAGAGGACTTCCTAAGGTAAAAACAACATAATGTTTTTAGCTATTTGGGGCTTACAGCAGCAGTTATCGGAGCATAAGAGACATTTATATTTGATAACTTACAGAAATCATATTTCACTTTGTAATTCTTTAGGAAATATTTCGAACTGTGGTATAAGGGCAACAACATTAACTGTACAGTCACATTTCTGAGAGTGAGAGCTTTCATGTGATGTATGACTTGTCCATTTATGTGCTGGGTGAAGGACTTTTATTTTTATATAAATATTTCTACCCCATTACCTCTGGGGGGCACTAATTTTCAACGTGAATTTTTTGAGGCCTTTTTTTGTTATTTTAAGAAACATAAATGCAGAAGTGATGGTTATATCTGATTTATAAATAGAAGTATAAATTCTAAGCTAAATTATTCTAAATGATACCTCATTTGCCTGACTTAAGTATACGTAGACTTTAACGTTTTAAGTGTAAACTTTTTTTTTTGCGATATAGCACCCCCCTTTGGACACGCCGGCGGGTCCATAGAGTTTAAATAGGTACAAAACAAAGAAATACAGGAGTTAAAAGCATTTGTTTTTAGGAATTATTTTAGATTCACAAAAACAAATTTTGGGTCCTGGGCCAGGAAAGTTTAAGTTAGGAGGACTAATACGTTTGCACCATCTTCTTATGTTCATTTACAGTCCACATTCATTTATTGTAAATCACTTTTGTAACTTATGTCAGCCAGAAGTTGGCGTTCCTTCCATGTGTCGCTGAAAAGATTATGAAATTTGTTGAATCAGGAACTAAGATGAACTGTAGTAGAAACTTCAGTAGAAATATTTATGTTGAGTGACAGATTGTTGACAACAAAAATATAGATGTTGTCAGTGTAACGTGAAATGTCAGGTAAGATTGTTGTTGATGTAATGTTAGATTTGAGGACTGTGCCTTGCAGAAGTATTCAGACCCTTCTCTAAACTTTCCCTTTTTTTGAATTGAATCCCAAATTCCTAATTTAATGGCAACTATGGGCATTGAATTTTCCCACTGCACTTTACCTAACAATAACAGCATAAAGTGACAAGAACTAGGAGCTATCAAGCTCCAAAAAACTCCACCATAAAGTATTTTTAGAACATTTAATGGCTATAAATATTTCTTACCTGTCATGAAGATAGACCCTTTAATTAAAACACGCTATTACCTCAATTGTCTCTTTTTCTCTTGTTCCATGTACAGTATGTTTACAACAAATAACTTGTCATTTTGCCACTCGATGCATAATTTTCTAATTTCTCTATAAAACAAAAATGTCAAGTCATCATAACTCACCATGATTTTGTTCCTCATATTTTGGTATTAATGACTCAATGCCAAGAATGTTTCAGCACATGGAGTTCTGGAATTACAGCAATATAAGCAAAATATTTTGGGGAAAAACATGAGGGTGAGAAAAGTCTGAATGCTTTTGTTTACTGTAGTGGTAATGAAGCATATGATTGTTGTCATGAACCATTCATATCTGAATTAAAGGAATGTATTGTCCTAAAGGAAAAGCTAAAGGAAACAGTAATCAAACATCAATCAATAATTAATTTGCTTTTTCC
Source organism: Myxocyprinus asiaticus (assembly GCF_019703515.2). Taxonomy (NCBI): domain Eukaryota; kingdom Metazoa; phylum Chordata; class Actinopteri; order Cypriniformes; family Catostomidae; genus Myxocyprinus; species Myxocyprinus asiaticus. Next base: position 17,431,987 of record NC_059392.1, on the reverse strand, counting down.
ATACATTCAGATTGAATATATATATATATATATATATATATATATATATATATATATATATATATATATATATATATAATATGTTACAGTTAACGTGATGAAGTCATTGTGATCAGACTTTCTGAGTAGAAAGCAGTATGAGGAAACACTGATATTTCCCATCAGTCATCAGTCCTTTAAAATGTTATGAAAAGTTCATGATAGATTTCTGTTATCTACTACCCAGGGCTTGACAATGACAACCACCAAATGCGGGTAGAAATTGGCAGTGGCGTGTAACTGTTTATTGTAAGTGATATTGTAAGTAACGTCAGTTTTTGCTACTCCACGTTAATTTTAGGGGTAATCAGTATTATGCTACATATGTTGTAGATTTAGCTTTATATTGAACCCGGAATATTACTTTAGAAGTTTAATAGCCTATTTCTCTTTGGACAAGGTGTAAAACAAATGTTAAATAATAAAGGAATAGTTCACCCAAACATTATTTATTCACTCTCATGTCATTTCAAACCTGTCTGATTTTTTTTCTTTTGTGGAACACAAATAACACTGGTTAAGACCCAGCTCTTTATGGGTCTATTTTCAGTGTCGATGACCAACCCATCGCCCAAAATACAGAGTCTGGGGCAAAATGATATCCAAGTGCCTAATACATTGCATACCAGACTCTGAAACTTTAACCAAAACTCCTAGATCTCAACACACTCCCAAAATACATGGGTTATATCTCAATCCTCTGATTGGTATCGCTAGCAGGTGGGACTTTAAGACCAAGCCCATACAATCTAGAGGGGGCCCAACAGAACCGATGTAAAATCTTGAATTGCATAAGGCGCACCCTTGCATCTCTAGATGCAGTCTTCACATTTATTAGAATCCCAGCACACTCTCCCTCCTCCAATTCCAGGTTTAAATCTTTCCCCCATAATCTCTTGAGAGTGGTCAAGGTTCCATCCCCCAGACTCTGAATTAACAGGGAGTAATACCTTGATGCCTCATGACCTTTTCCAAAAGCAGTAATCACCACTCTCATAGTATCTGCTGCTTTAGGGGGGTGAATGCTATTCCCAAAAATAGTACAGAGCAAGTGGCGCAGCTATAGATACATAAAAAACTGAGATCTGGGGATTCCAAAATGTTGAACCAAATTTTCAAAGGACCTCAACACACTACCCTCATATAGGTCACTGAGTGTAGTAACCCCCCTCACAATCCACTCTGACCAGCAGAAAGGGGACTTATTAATACATAGTTTAGGGTTCAGCCATAAGCTCGATGCAACATTTAGATAAATATCTGAATTAAACACCGAGTGCAAATGCGAGATAACGGGGTGTAATTTAACTTCTCTGGTTAGATTGATAGAAAGGCTTTGCATTGGCATAATAGGAGCAGGAACTTCCTGTTCAATACAAAACCAGGGAGGGGCTCTTTCAGGTGGAAGTGAACAATAAGCCAAATGTCTGAGACCGAATGCATAATAATAAAAAAAAATCTTGGGTAGGCCTAGCCCACCTTTGTCAATCAGCATATGCAGTTTACTGAAATGTAAATTTGGAGGCTTACCATTCCAAATGAAAGACTTCGCTATGCTCTCAAATTGCTTGAAATAAGAGAAGGGGACATCTATAGGGAGTGACTGCAGCAGGTAGTTGAATTTTGGAATACAGTTCATTTTAATAACATTAACCTTCCCAATCATCGATAAATGTAATGGAGCCCACCTGCCCACATTGCTCGAAAACCTTTCTATTAAAGGGTCGAAATTAACTAATTTGCTGGGAATAAAATACCCAAATATTTAATGCCCTGTTTGGGTCACTGGAAGGTGCCCAGCTGGAAAGACGTTACTGGGCAGTACGCTGTCAGAGTCAAAGCTTCGGATTTAGACCAATTGACTTTGTATCCTGAAAACTTAGAAAAGGAATTAATAATTCTGTGGAGGCAAGGCATAGATCTAGTAGGGTCAGAGACGAATAATAATATATCATCTGCATAAAGCAGAAGCTTATGCGCCATACCTCCCGCCATCACTCCTGGGAAATCATCCTCCTTTCTTATCGCAGCTGTTAATGGTTCCAGGTCAAGACAGAACAATAATGGGGAAAGAGGGCAACCCTGCCGGGTGCCCCTATCCAGAGTAAAATAATCTGAAATTAATCCATTTGTTTGTACCACCGCTATAGGCTGTCTATAAAGTAACTTAATCCATCCAATAAACGTACTCCCAAACACATACATTTCCAAAATCTTAAAAAGATAATCCCATTGTACCATATCAAATGCCTTTTCGGCATCAAGTGAGATGGCAGCGACCGGAGTCTGATCATTCACCATTGACCACATGATATTGATAAAACGCCTAATGTTATCAGAAGAGCTATGGCCCGAATAAACCCAACCTGATCTATATGTATAAGAGATGTCATAACTTTACTTAATCGATTAGCCAGAATTTTTGACAATATTTTAACGTCTAGATTGATCAGGAAAATTGGACGGTAACTCTTACACTCACTTGGGTCTTTGTCCTTTTTAAGAATCAGACTGATCCGAGCTTGTGTCATGGTTGGCAGAAGCTTTCCATTCTTTAATGATTCCACGTAAACTTCTAACAAAAGTGGAGTCAGTTCTGTAGCATATGATCTAAAAAATTCAGTGGCAAAGCCATCTGGCCTCGGAGACTTGCCTGCAGGCAGGGCCTTAATTACCTTGTCAAGCTCCTCCAGGTTTATCTCAGAATCAAGAGAATTTTTTTGCTCAGTCATCAATTTAGGGAGTTCTAGAGATTCCACAAAATTTCTAATATCTTCATCAGTAGAAGAAGTGGAATTATAAAGATCAAGATAGAACCCTTTAAAAGCATTATTAATATCAATGGCTGAGGTAAATATTTCACCACCAGCAGATTTCACTGAGGGAATAGTAGAAAAAGACTCTCTTCTTTATATACGTATCTAGCCAAAAGTTTTCCTGCTTTGTCCCCTGACTCAAAATATTCTTTTTTGCCAAAACTCCACTTTCCGTGACAAAATATTATTATATCTGTATTTCAATCGGGTCAATTCTCTGAGACCATTAGATGACATTCTTTGCTTCAGCTCTGCCTCTGCACTTTTAATATTCCCTTCCAACTCCATGAGTTCTCATGCTTTGGAGGCATACTGTATGATCTGACCCCTAAGAACCGCCTTAAGTGCCTCCCAAGCCATGCCCACAGAGGATACTGAGGACCAGTCTCTATATAAACATTGATTTCAGCCTTTAACATTTGTTGGAAATCAGGAATCTGCAAAAGGGATACATTAAAGCACCAACTATATGATTTCTTTTTCTCCATATGTGGCGACACCTCTAAACTCACTAGGGGGTGATCTGAGACTAAGATGTTTCCAATTGAGCAGTCAACAACAGGTGAAATGAGGGACTTATATATAAAAAAAAAATATTTTCTAGAATAAATCTTATGGACTGATGAAAAAAATGAATAGTCCCTACCAGATGGGTTAAAAAGTCGCCAAATATCTGTAAGACCAAGATTTTACACATCCTGTGAAGCGTCAGTGTTGCTCTAGGGGGCTTATACACTTTTGCTTCACTATGATCAAGGACTGAATCCATAAATAGATTAAAGTCTTCTCCCAATATTATATCATGAGGGGTGCCAATGGTTTGCAACATCCCTTCAAGATCTATAAAAAACCCTGATAATCAGTGTTAGGTGCATAAATATTAGCCAAAATCAACCTTTGCCCCTGAATTTCAGCTAAACAATAATGACTCTTCCTAATTTATCTTTAATCTGTTTGAGACATTTGAATTGTAGATGTTTACTTATCAATGTAATGACTCCCCTGCTTTTACTTGAGCCAGCACTAAAGAAAACATGTCCTTCCCAATTTTATCTTCCCAATTTTTCAGCTTCCTGTGGGTAAAGATGCATTTCTTGAAGAAACACTATATCATATTTCTTACGCTTAAGAAAATAAATAACCTTCCTTCTTTGTATAGGGTGCCCTAACCCATTCACATTCCATGTGGAGAGAGACAACCCACTCATATTAACATTCGACATTTTGACATATTCAGAAAAAATAGACTGTCTGTCAAAAACAAGATTATAAAGACCACATTAGTGCAACAATCAAACCCCGAACTTCCCCCAGAACCAAACAAACAGAAAAAAGAAAAATGTGTGCATTAACCCCGTGCATGACAGCACCAACCGGCGTCCATCCTTCTAAACTCAAAAAGTCCATGTACGCCTACGAGAATCCCTGCGACAACTTTGCCGTTGGATTGCTCAAGTCCGGTGTTTCTATAAAAAAAATTTCAGACAAAATTACATAACAGAAAATACTCTGTAAAACAAATTCCAGCCAATATGCAGAATAAACACAAATAACGTGTAGATTCATTCACAGAACTGTCAAGAAGGTGTGTTCCTCCACAAAACTCTAGCGGAACCAGCACAAAAAAACAAATAAAAAAAAAAGCCGTTCAGTTTCCTCGGGCAGTCAAACAAATGTTCAGTGAGCCGGCTGTTCATGAGTGCAGCAGATGACGTAATCCTTCCAATGTCCTGCAAAAAATACTCCACAAAACAAACTCCAGCCAATAAGAGGCACAAGTACAAAGAACGAGCAGATTCATCCACGACTGTCCCAAAGGAGTGCTATTCCACAAAACAAACTCCAGCCACGAAGTGGAATCAGCACAAAAAGAAACAAAAAAGGCACTCTGTTTCCTCAAACAGCCAAGTGTATATACAGTGAGGCAAGCTCACTCGGGGGCCACATGAGAAACATCAATTGGCTTACTCACCCCATTGTCTCTATGAAAGACAATGCTTGCTGGGACATGTAAATATTTTGCAACCATCCCTAGTATCTATTCTCAATTTGGCCAGAAACATCAGCGCAAAAGCGATCTTCCGTTGATGTAAGAGTTTCTTGCATTCCTTGAATCGATCATGTTTCTCTCTTGTCAAATTCGCAAAGTCCGGGAACAAGAAAATGTTGTAATTCTTCAAAGAAAGCCTCTGAGATCTTTATCAGATGATCAAGAGAAATTTGGCCAGAATTGATCAGGGCCTGTCTCCCTCCGCGGATCTCCGAGCCGGGACACTGTGAGCTTGCTTGATTTCCAGTTTATGGCCTGTTATGTCGAGCAGACTCCGGAAGAGCTCGTCTAGGAATTTCACCATATCGCGGCCTTCTTCATGCTCAGGAATTCCAACAATTCAGACGTTGTTTCGCCCATTTCGCCGATTCTCCAAATCCTCCTGTTTTTCTAAAAAGTGTTCCAAGTCTATCTTGGTAACTAGCGGATTAGCAGCTAATTCCCTCTCCGATGAGGCCAGAAAATCGATCCATCTCTCGACATCCCCGATTCTTGTAACCAACTCAAAGAATTTAGTTTCCACTGCAGTAATCGATCGACATATTACAGCAAGATCTTCTAAGTCAGCAACAACTTTCTCCTGCTGCACTGTCCAAACTGATTCCCTGGTCTGCGGGCCTGTCAGAGGTTTCAGCTTGAGCAAGTAAGTGTCTTTTAATATCTCCAGAGCCTGAGAATTTTGAATTCTTTGCCATGCTGACTTCAAAGAACAGATATGTAGCAGGGTGTATCGAATCTCACATGGTTTATGACATAAAAATAATTAAAAACTAGCAAAGTGCACAGAGCCCGCCGTTTACACGTCCGCTCCTCGTATGGCGTCACGTGACCGATACACCCTGATTCTTAAAAATTCAAAATCCTTGGGCTCTGGAGACATTAAAAACACTTACGTGCTCAAGCTGATTCCCCGCAGCAGCAGGCCGGAAGCCCCGGACTCAATTCGGATGGTGAACTGAAAGAAATCCATCATGAATTGATGAATGTGTCGGCAATGCTGATGAAGGTCGTTGCAGACTTGGAGGAACTTGCTGTGATACGTCGATCGATCACTTCCATGGAGACAAGTTGGTTCCAAGATTGTCGGACGTCGAGAAATGGATTGATTATCTGGAGTCATCGGAGAGGGAATTGGCTTCTAATCCGCTAGTGACCAAGGTGGATTTGTAATGTGGTTGGGAAAAACTGGAGGATTTGGAGAATCGTAATCAGTGAAACAACGTCCGAATTGTTGGAATTCCTGAGCATGAGGAAGGCCGAGATATTGTGAAATTCCTAGACGAGCTCTTTCCGAGTCTGCTCAACATAACAGGCCATAATCTGGAAATCGAGCAAGCTCACAGAGTCCTGGCTCACAGATCCATAGAGGGAGACTGGCCCCGATCAATTCTGGCCAAATTTCTGAGATCATCTGATAAAGATTTCGTGTTACGCGAGGCGAGGAGTAAAGGAAAGCTTTCTTGGAAGAACCACAGCACTTTCTTGTTCCCGGACACTGCGAATTCGACAAGAGAGAAACGTGAACGATTTAGAGAATGCAAAAAACTCTTACATCAACGGAAGGTTGCTTTTGCTCTGATGTTTCCGGCCAAACTGAGAATAGATACTAAGGATGGCCGAAGAGAATTTACATGTCCATAGTAAGCATTATCCTACATAAAGACATTGGAGTGAGTAAGCCATTTGGTGATTTTCATGTTGCTGCCGAGTGGGCCTGACTCACTGAACATTCACTTGACTGTTCGAGGAAATTGAGCACCTTTTTCATTTCTTTTTGTGTTGGTTCCGCCTAGCGGCTGGAGTTTGTTTTGTGTAGTATAATTTCTTCGGGGCAGCTTATGGATGAATCTGCTCATTTTGGGTGCTTATGCCTCCCGTTGGCTGGAGTTGGTTTTGTTCAATATTTCTTGCAGGACATTGGAGTGAGTTTGACTGCCCAAAGAACTGAACTGCCCGCACTTTTTTTTTGTTTTTGTTTTTGTGCTGGTTCCGCTAGTGGCTGGAGCTTGTTTTGTGGAGTAACACACCTTCGAGACAGTTATGTGGATGAATCTATGTTTTTTAAATGTTTTATTCCGCTTATTGGTTGGAGTTTGTTTTATAGATTATCTTCTGCTGTGTAAAAATGTTTGTGCAGAAACACCGGACTTGAGCAATCCGACAGCAAAGATGTCGTGGGGACTCTCATAGGCGTACATGGTCTGTTTAAAGTTGAAAGGGTTGGATGCCAGTTGGCGCTGTCATGCGTGGGGTTAATGTGCACATTTTTCTTTTTTCTGTTTTGTTTTTTTTTTGTTCTGGGGGAAGTTCGGGGGTTGATTGTTGAACTAATGTTGGAATGTGGTCATTATAATTTTATTTTTGACACACAATAAATTTTTTCTAATATGTAAAATTAGTCATTCGTCAAATGTGAATTGGTTGGGGCACTCCATAAAAAGAAGGAAGGTTATTTCTTTTTTAAATGTAAGAAATATGATATAGTGTTTCTTCAAGAAATGCATCTTTCTTCACAGGAAGCTGAAAAATTTGGGAAGAAATGGGGTGGACATGTTTACTTTAGTGCTGGCTCAAGTAAGAGCAGGGGAGTCATTACATTTATAAGTAAACATATACAATTTAAATGTCTTAAAAGATTAAAGATAAATTAGGAAGAGTCATTATTGTTTTAGCTGAAATTCTGGGGCAAAGGTTGATTTTGGCTAATATTTACGCACCTAACATTGATGATCAGGGCTTTTTTATAGATCTTGAGGGGATGTTGCAAGCCGCTGGCATTCCTCATGATATAATATTTGGAGGAGACTTTAATCTTTTGATGGACTCAGTCCTTGATCATAGTGAAGCAAAAGTGTATAAGCCCCCTAGGACAACAGTGACACTTCACAGGATGTGTAAAAATCTTGGTCTTACTTAGACTTTTGAACCCATCTGGTAGGGACTATACATTTTGTTCATCAGTCCATAAGATTTATTCTAGAATAGATTTTTTTTTTATATCTAAGTCCCTCATTTCATCTGTTGTTGATTGCTCAATTGGAAACATTTTAGTCTCAGATCACGTGCTGGTGAGTTTAGAGGTGTTGCCACATACGGAGAAAAAGAAATCATGTATTTGGCACTTTAATGTATCCCTTTTGCAAAATCTTGAATTTCAACAAATGTTAAAGGCTGAAATCAGTGTTTATATAGAGACCAACTGGTCCTCAGTATCCTCTGTGGGTGTGCTTTGGGAGGCACTTAAGGCGGTTCTTAGGGGTTGGATCATACATTATGCCTCATTCATCAAAAAATCCAAAGCACGAGAACTCGTGGAGTTGGAAGGGAATATTAAAAGTGCCGAGGCAGAGCTGCAGCGCCGAATGTTGTCTGATGGCCTCAGAGATTAGACCCGATTGAAATACAGATATAATACTATTTTGTCGTGGAAGGTGGAGTTTTGGCTATTCAGGGCAAGACAGTCATACTTTGAGGCGGGGGACAAAGCAGGGAACTTTTTGGCTAGATATATAAAGCAGAGAGAGCCTTTTTCTACCATTTCCTCAGTGAAATCTAATGGTGGTGAAATATTTACCTCAGCCATTGATATTAATAACACTTTTAAAGAATCCTATCTTGATCTCTATAGTTTCACATCTTCGTCCACTGATGAAGATTTTAGAAACTTTGTGGAACCATTAGAACTCCCTAAACTGATGACTGAGCAAAACAATTCTTGTGATTCTGAGATAACCTTGGAGGAGCTTTGTGAGGTAATCCGGGGCCAGACGGCTTTGCCGCTGAATATTTTAGATCTTATTCTACAGAACTGGCTCCACTTTTGTCAGAAGTTTATACAGAATCATTAAAGAATGGAAAGCTTCCGCCAACCATGACACAAGCCCGGATCAGTCTGATTCTTAAAAAGAACAAAGATCCAAGCGAGTGTAAGAGTTACCGTCCAATTTCCCTGATCCAGCTAGAGGTAAAAATATTATAAAAAATTTTGGCTAACCGATTAAGTAAAGTTATGACATCTCTTATACATATAGATCAGGTTGGGTTTATTTGGGGCCATAGCTCTTCTGATAACATTAGGCGTTTCATTAATATCATGTGGTCAGTGGTGAATGATCATACTCTGGTCGCTGCCATCTTACTTGACACTGAAAAGGCGTTTGATATGGTAGAATCTTTTTAAGATTTTGGAAATGTACGGGTTCGGGAATACTTTTATCGGTTGGATTAAGTTACTTTATAGACACCCGATAGCCGTGGTACAAACAAATGGATTAATTTCAGATTATTTCACTCTGGATAGGGGCACCCGGCAGGGTTGCCCTCTTTCCCCATTATTGTTCTGTCTTGCCCTGGAACCATTAGCAGCCACGATAAGAAAGGAGGATGATTTTCCAGGGGTGGTGGCGGGAGGTGTGGCACATAAGCTTTTGCTTTATGCAGATGATATTTTATTATTCGTCTCTGACCCTACTAGATCTATGCCTTGCCTCCACAGAATTATTAATTCCTTTTCTAAGTTCTCAGGATACAGAGTTAATTGGTCTAAATCCGAAGCTTTGGCTCTGACAGCGTACTTCCCGGTAACAGCTTTTCAGCCGGGCGCCTTCCAGTAGCCCAAACAGGGCATTAAGTATTTGGGTATTTTATTCCCAGCAAATTTGTGTGATTTTTGACCTTTTAATAAAAAAGGTTTTCGAGCAATGTGGGCAGGTGGGCTTCATTATATTTATCTATGATTGGGAAGGTTAATGTTATTAAACTGAATTGTATTCCAGAATTTAACTACCTGCTACAACCTCTCCCTATAGATGTCCCCCTCTCTTATTTCAAGCAATTTGATAGCATAGCGAAGTCCTTCATTTGGAATAGTAAGTATCCCAGATTACATTTCAATAAGTTGCATAGGCTGATTGAAAAAGGTGGGCTAGGCCTACCCAAGATTTTGTTTTATTATTATGAATTCGGCCTCAGAGGCTCATTTGTCGCTTCCACCTGAGAGAGCCCCTCCCTGGTTTTGTATTGAACAGGAAGTTCTTTTTATCAAAATAACCAGAGAAGTTAAGTTACACCCCATTATCTCACATTTGATCTTGGTATGGACAAAAATGTCCAGAGTGTTTAATTCGGACATTAAATGTTGCCTCGAGCATATGGCTGAACACAAAATTATGTATTAATAAGTCCCCTTTCTGCTGGACAGATTGGATTGTGAGGAAGGTGAATACACTAAGTGACCTATATGAAAGTGGAGTGTTGAGATCCTTTGAAAATTTGGATCAACGTTTTGGGATTCCCAGATCTCAGTTCTTTAGGTATTTACAGCTGCGCCACCTGTTCTGTACTATCTTTGAGAGTACACGCCCCTCAAGCGGCAGATACTCTGGGAGTGGTGATTACTGCTTTTGGAAAAGGTCATGAGGCATCAGTGTGTTACTCCCTGCTAATTCAGAGTTTGGGGGATGGAGCTTTAATTTCTGTCAAGAGATTATGGGAGAAATATTTAAACTTGGTATTGGAAGAGGGAGTGTGGGCTAGGATTCTAAAAAATGTCAAGTCTGCATCTAGATATGCAAGGGTTCGCCTTTTGCAATTCAAGATTTTACATTGATTCTATTGGACCCCTTCTATATTGAATAGACTTGGCCTTAAAAACACACTCACTGCTGGCGATGCCAATCAGAAGATGGAGACACAACCCATGTTTTTTGGTGGTGTGTTAAGATCCAATAATTTTGGTTGAGTGTTCAGAGTTTTATGTGTGACTTATTGGATACTCACATTTCATTGTGCCCCAGACTCTGTATTTTAGGCAATGGGGGGGTCATCAATATAGGGATTAAACACGTAAAAAATTTGGTTCTAACCAGTGTTATGATCGCCAGACAAGTGATTTTAAGGGGTTCGAAGTGGGCTGGAGCACCCCCATTTCAGGAGTGGTGCTCGGAGATGGGGAGGGTGGCAGCTTTCGAAGAAGGGGCATATAGAAGACTGGGGAATTTGGATTTGTTTGTTGGGAAATGGGGCAGATACTTGCAGTTCTTGGAGGGTTCTCGGAGTGGAGCAGTAGTATATATCTTTTTTTCTTCTTTTTTTGTGTGTATGTGCTCATGTGTGACCACAGGGGTGTTTGTTGAGGATTGGGGTGGGGTTGGGTATAGGGAGAGGTGGTAGTGGGAGTAAATGTTGATTCTGTGTATATATGTTTTGCTTTTCTGTGTTCGATGTATGAATCAATAAAAATGTTAATCATAAAAAACAACATCTCGCTATCACCCTCAAAGTAACCCAGTTGAGAGATTCAGCAGCACTCTCCTCCAAATGCTCCGGACACTGGCCGACAAAGAGAAGGCAAGGTAGAAAAATAATCTTCCACAGATCGTACATGCATATAATTGCACACGCCATGAGTCCACCGGGTATTCCCCATTCTACCTGTTGTATGGATGCCATCCTCACTTACCTGTTGACCTGATATTTGGTTTAGTTGAAGAGAGTGAGAAAGTGACCCCCAAAGGATTTGCCAACCATTGGGCTGAAATAATGGCCGAGGCCTACCAAATAGCAAGTGAGAACAGCAGGCAAGCAAGTGCACGAGGCAAAGCTCAGTATGACCTGAAAGTCAAAGGTGTGGTCTTAAAACCAAGGGACAGAATTCTTGTCAGAACCCTCAGTGAGCGTGGAGGTCCAGGAAAACTCAGATCATACTGGGAGAAAGCCATTTACATGGTCAAAGAGCAGGTGGCAGACAACCCTGTATAAATAGTGAGTCCTGAGAGTGGAAAAAAGAAAGGAACAAGAACCCTACATCGTAACCTACTGTTAACTGTAAATGACTTACCTGCGGAGACACTGCCAAATCAAAGAGAAACTGTAAAACAGAAACAAAGCAGACAGAACAACAGGGAGACAAGGGACTCAGAACCTACTTACCACTGTGACGCCACCAATTCAGATGAGGATGGCTTTGGAGGGTACTGGCTGAGAATCCCCACGAGTTGGACAGAGCATAGGAGAGAGAATACTTACAGGCAAAGTCCAGCGTCAATACAGGAGAACCCTCTTGTTGAAGCAACACCACCAGCACCTGAAAGGGAAGGAAAACGTCATGCACAAGTACAAGTACCAAGGAGAGACAGTCATTGGAATCAGCCACAAAATAACATTCCAGTGGAGTGTCAGCCACCAGATGAATTCATCCCCGATCCAATACCACCCTCAGGGAGCAATTGAAATAGTGAAGATGGATGTGCCCAGTCTGATTTGGAGAAAAGTTATCCAGCAGCAGAAAGCCATGCTGAACTGAGATGATCTGCAAGAGAGAGAAAGCCAAGACAGATGTTTACATATGAAACACTTGGTCAGCCCTCACTGTAACCACAGACCACACTCAACAGTGTAGCCGCTTATCCATTACCACACCTACCTGTATGGGCCACACCCTATTACATGCCACCACCCTTCTATCACATACCTCACAACCCATACAGGTTTGAACCTTACACAACCACAGTGCCAGTATATTGAGTGAACAGTGTGGTATTTTGGGATAATAATACTGGAGTTTCAAGTTTATGTAAGAGTTGGTGGCTGGAGCCTATTTCATTTTGTCAGGGAGGATGTGACACACACAAAGTATGTTCACACCTGTGTACTGTTTTATGTTCTTGTCTTTTCATTATTCAGAACGAAGAAGTGATGGTTGTTATTTGTCTAGTTTATTTGTGATCGACTACATTGGAAAGTGCAGTTTCCCGTTATCTTAACATGGGACTCTTATTTTGAAGTGGCCTGTCATTCCGAAGGGAATACTGGGAGATCGTGGGCAAAGCAGGGATACTGCGCTTGCGCCCCTCATAACCACTGGGGATTTTGTGAAGCGCTGACACATTTCTCCTGTCTCTTCATTCTCTCCTGTGTTAAAAGTCAACATATACTTAAATTAAAACTGAAGTATGTCATTTCTGTGACACTAGTGCCCCACAACGGAATTGCTAATTTATGTTTACAATTTATTTTGCTATCTCTAAAATATATTTTACTGTTTCAAACATTTTCATTCTTGATGACCAATTCAAGAGCCCCAATAAATATTTCACATAATTAATTTGATAACTTAATCTATACATCACTTTCAGTGCTGGGATTTTGTTATTCTCTGGATAAACACATGGATTAGTATAGCATGACTGATTGCTCTTATGGTAAACTTTTCACCTCCAGTACAAGGAGTCCAGTTTTCTAATCCACCCTAATAAAACTTTTTATTTCAATACACAAAGATTACATCTGTACATCAGTGAATGTATATCATGAGCAGAGACACATTTGTTTGCATTTTGCTTTGCGATTTAGCTGGAAAAGACTGCAACAGCGGAGTGAGTAGAGAGCACGTCTGTGTGCACCAACATCACAGCCAGCTGATGCTCAACACCACTCACTCTCTTGATAGTTCCCTCGGTCTAGCAGTTGTCTGTCTGTGCAACAGTGTTGAAACAATGGCAAAGTGAAATTAACGGTAAAACTATATGTGCTTACCAATGTGTTGTAAAAAATAATAGATGATGATAAAATGATAATATTATGATATTTAGCAGCATAATTTTGTATTTTTGTATCAGTAAAAAAGCTGGAAGTGGCTTATATCGTAAGCGGTGCACATTCAAGTTTTAGAATGGCCACACCCTAGTTATGTTGAAAAATAAGGTGGATAGATTCATCTTTGGATGTATGATTAAACTAAGCATATAGTAAAGTGGTTGTGGTTGGTATGCAATCACTAAGGAGTTATGGGTGGTTTCTAGGGTGTTGCTTTGTGGTTGCTATGGAGGTCAAAGTTTGCTGCAAGTTCACTATTAACAGAAAAGAGCTGCAAACTTCTGGCAAACATTTGCAGCAAATCGCAAGCTCATTTGCATGTTAAAATAATGAGTGACAGAACTCTAGATTTTTTTGTAAGGGCATCCTAATAAATTAGGTCAGAAATATGTCATCTAACTCTGTGTAAAGGATGCATTTTAATTTTATTATAAATTATACATAAATTGGCATATATTTAACACAAGTAAAATTGAGGGAAAATACTTTATCACCAGTAATAATAATAATAATAAGAGAACTTATGTTCTCAGTTTATGTTTATGTAATTTCCCCCAGTTGTACGTCGAAAGAGGCCCCCCTACTGGACAGTTACTTGGGGCCTCGGAAATCGTAACATCACACCTGCCGCCATCTTAGTGCCGCAATGAGTTCTGGGACTTCAAATGGGTTCTTTTGCACAAGGCACAATCGGATGAATCCTCGATATCCAGCCTGATCATGAACACATCCAGGTAATTGTATGCATTCTCTGTACTTGTGTTCTTGGGTATAGAGCTGTAGCTTGTAGTCCAAAAACCTGGAAGAGAATTTGCCATGGGTACACTCAGGATTTTCCTATGGGTTTTTATTAAGTGGTTTTTGAACTTATGAGAAAATGTCTGTGGTAAACATTACTTGATGATACATGGACGTTTTTTTCTACAACATAAATTACACAAATGACCTTAAACGTAAATTTTGAAGCCATATTTAATTTTTTTGTTTATTTTTTTAAACACATGACGGTTTCAAAATTCACGTTTGAGGAATGACTGTTTGTAATTTATGTTGAAGAACAAGACATTCACTTATAATCAAATAATGTTTACCACAGACCTTATTTTAAACTTAAGTTTAAAAACCCCATTATAATAACCCTTAGGAAAATCCGGAGGGAACCCACAGCGAATTAGATTTCCGGGTTCACCTACAAATTGACATCATGGCTGAACAGCTCTATTGGAATTGACATTCGACAGTGGATGAAGTCGAACGAGTCCATGAGAACATAAAAACAAATAAGATTGAGTTTGAGAAATAGCAGACTGAGAAATAGCTATAGATTTTAACAGAGTTGGTGCGTCAGAAGGACGGAGAGGAAAAACTCAAGGGTTGTGTGGGATAGTGATGCGCCATCATGCGCAAAAACTGAGAACATTTAAACTTTTGCTGAAATGCACTCTGACATGGGCATGCATTGACCAATGAGAATCTCGGAAAAGTGGGACAAACTGTGCTGTGAAATAAAAAAAACATGAAGGACAAAGTCATACATGCGGTTTATTCAGGTTCTCTGCCAGGCTACATAGACAGTTATTGTAGAGGGAGAGCCTGGAGAAGTGTTTAAGTGTTTATGGGTACATTATTGAAAAGTTATATTTTAGATACAGTAGCTATCTCTGTCTGTGATAGCCATTGGATTGCAGCTTGTTTTCAAACTGAACCACATCTTCTTCATGTACATGCCTTCCAAACTGACCTTTCCCATTACCATACGTCAAATGATCTGTCTGAGCTTTCTTTGTGTGTAGGCACCCTTAAGGACTGAGCATGAGGTGTTTACAGAACAAGCAAATGTTTTTCCTAGAAATGCTCCAAGATCAAACTGAATCTGCCTAAGGATGTGCGTGTTAATGCAAATAATTACTGTGATTTATGAATAAAAAAGATTATGAACACAGAAGATGTACACTCCTCAGAAAAAGATGTTGTGTTCCGCTACTATATACAATTTACAGTTTGTTACTGTTATCATTAGATAAAAGTAATTTACTATTATTAATGAGAGACCGAGAAATGTATGATGCAATGTATATAACAGTTAAATACTATTTGATGATATTATAGTAATTAACTGACTATTTTACAGTTATTTACAGAAACTACAGTAAGAGTTAAAAGACAGAAATGGCAACAATGCTTTGTGTAATGCTAGCAGAACTACTCAGCTGTAGGGTGAAGGGAAATGCTAACTTTATCATCCTTACCAACACCTGCAACATATTTGTAGAATTCCTCTTGTTTCCTATTTAAATTATGTCATTAATTATTTTTACAGTGGCTTTTTTGTACTGTAAATGGGTCTGCACACTTTTTTTGAATCTGTATATTTGTTAGTTTATTAAATATTAAATCTTAATTAAATCATATTGCTGTGACATTTTATGTATAATACACTATATTCCATAATATTTTTCACTTTAAGTTATTGCTATTAAACAATAGGGAGCCATGGCAAAAATATAAATAACAAATTAATAAGATAAAATAGTAATAGTATAGTAATAATAATAATAATAATAATAATAATAATAACAAAAAACAAACAAAAAAAACAAAACAAAACCAGATACTAGAAGTAGAGTTAGGTTTGGGGTTAGTATTAGTGTTAGATTTAGTACAATAAGAACTAATGAGTGCTTGGTAAGAGCAAATACTGATTTAAGTTATACATTTTATTTAAATATATAAAGCCATTGAGCATTTTAGGTTCATGTTACAGCCAGGTTCAAGTAAAGAGTTACTTTAATCACTAAGGAAAATGCTTGATCAAAGTTTACAAATAGCATAGGTTAGGGTTACATTACAGTATATGCAGATGATGGCATGGTTTTTGTCTGTACCCCCCCACCCCCCCCCAAACACATTACAAAATGAAACATACAAAAATCAATCATCTTCATTACTTGAATCAAATAACATTAAAGTAATCACTCTTTTAAAGCAGCTTCAGATATTTTCATTACATATTTCAAATTAATGTTAAAAAAAATTAAGATGAAATTAAGGATGGTGTAACTAGTGACAGTAAAAGGAGAAGACAGGCCACTTATTAAAAAATGAATAAGCAAAGTCTTTACTACAATATAACATATAATAATGTTCTCTGGACCAACCTAAAAATACAGTTTTAAAGCTTGATTTGAGCTATAAAAGCAAAATTTTGTCTAAAACGTGAATCTTGAAGCTATACTGAATTACATACTTTAAAAAACAAACAAACAAAAAACAAACAAAAAAAAAAAAAAACACACAGCGGCTTCAAAATTCACGTTTTGAGGTATGAAAGTGTGTAATTTTTGTTGTAGAAGTAATGTTTACCACAGACCTTATTTAACTCACAAGTTAAAAAAAAAACCATAGTGAATTAGACTTCTGGGTTCACCTACAAATTGATGTCATGGCTGAACAGCTTTATAGCACTCTTATTTCAATTTGTTTCAGCAGGTTTTTTTTGTAAAACTGAAATTAAAAGATTAAAGTGTGCTAGATCTGAGCAGTATTCTTTAATTTGCTTTCTGACAACTTCATTCAGTGATTTTATGTATACAAACGTTTAGATTAAATACGTTTTCCATATCAGATCCCTAGGGCAACAATTTTCTTGATTTCTTCACAGTAATCTTGATGGTCCCAGTAATGTTAGCTTGAATGTGCCTGGAAAACTGCAATAAAAAGTGTTTTTTTAAGCATTAAAGTAAAAATATGTCACTCATTATCATTATATCTATTTATTATTTATCAAAATGTTCTACTTTATTAGGTTATTGTGAATCATACGGTACAGTTGGGTTAGGGTTGGGACACAAACATTGAATCTTAATGTTGAATTAAATCTCTACTGGACAACCTGTTGGCAGAGGACATCAAATGTTCTGTGTGTGACAACAAAGTAATGTTTAGCAAAACTATGGATGAAATTTTTAGCTTACCTTTTCGATATATGTAATGATTTCATCATTGCTCAGCTCAACAAAGGATTTCATCTTGATAGTTGCATAAGCAAATGTTGTCAAATCTATTACATTAAAATTCCAAGATATTAGATTATATGAATGTTACTTTTCACTAATAATGACATCAGGGTTCTAAATGCTAAAAGTACATGAGGAGATTAATTAAGATTTGCATACTTTGAGGAATGTAAGTTGTACCTGTTAATTGAGTCGTTAGTTGAGTTATAGATATTATTGCATTTGTTGTTTGGGTTGTAGATATTGGTGCAGTTGTAGTTATTTGTTGAATTGTAGTTGTCAGTTGAGTTGTAGTTGTTGTTAGTTGAGTAGTAGATGTTGCAGCTGTAGGTGGTTGGGTTGTAGTTATAGTTCGTTGAGTTGTAGATGTTGTTGCAGCTTTTGGTGGTTGGTTTGTAGTTATTGTTGTTTGTTGAGTTATATATTTTGTTGCAGCTGTTTGTGTTTGGGTTGTAAGTGGTGGAGTATTTGTTAGTTGAGTTGTAGATGTTGTTGTAGCTGTTGGTGGTTGGGTTGTAGTTGGTGGAGTTGTTTGTTGATTTGTAGATGCTGTTGCAGCTGTTGGTGGTTGGTTTGTAGTTGGTGGAGTTGTTGTTAGTTGAGTTGTAGATGTTGTTGCAGCTGTTGGTGGTGGGGTTGCTGGTAGTTGAGTTGTAGATGTTGTTGCAGCTGTTGGTGGTGGGGTTGTTAGTTGAGTTGTAGATGTTGTTGCAGCCGTTGGTGGTTGGGTTGAAGTTGGTGGAATTGTTGTTAGTTGAGTAGTAGATGTTGCAGCTGTTGGTGGTGGGGTTGTAGTTGGTGGAGTTGTTGTTAGTTGAGTTGTAGATATTGTTGCAGCTGTTGGTGGTGGGGTTGTAGTTGATGGAGTTGTTGTTAGTTGAGTTGTAGATGTTGTTGCAGCTGTTAGTGGTTGGGTTGTAGTTGATGGAGTTGTTGTTAATTGCATTGTAGTTGTTGTTGCAGCTGTTGGTTGTTGGGTTTCAGTTGGTGGAATTGTTGTTAGTTGCAATGTAGATATTGTTGCAGTTGTTGATGGTTGGGTTGTAGCTGGTGGAGTTGTAGATGATGTTGCAGCTGTTGATGGTTGGGTTGTAGTTGGTGGAGTTGTTGTTAGTTGTATTGTAGATGTTGTTGCTGCTGTTGATGGTTGGGTTTTAGCTGATGGAGTTGTTGTTAATTGCATTATAGTTGTTGTTGTTGCAGCTGTTGGTGGTTGGGTTTTAGTTGGTGGAGTTGTTGCTAATTGAGTTGTAGATGTTGTTGCAGCTGTTGGGGGTTGGGTTGTATTTGGTGGAGTTGTTTTTAGTTGAATTACAGAAGTTGGGGAAGTTGTTGGAGGTGGAGTTGTTAGTTGTGTAAATGTTTGTGCACTTGTTATTGTTGATTGAATTGTAGATGTTGGTGCAGTTGTAGGTGATTGGGTTGTAGTTGGTGCAGTATTAGTTGTTAGTTGAATTGTAGATGTTGGTTCAGTCATTGGTTGGGATGTAGATATTGGTGCAGTCGTTGTTGGTACTTGGGTTGTAGATGTAGGTACACTGGTTGTTGGTGGTTGGGTTGTAGATGTTGGTGCAGTTGTTATGGTTGGTTGACTTGTAGATATTGATGCATGCGTATTTGATGGTTCTGTTGTTGATGTTGGTGCTATTATTGTTGATTGAGTAATAGATGTTGTTGCAGCTGTTGGTGGTGGGGTTGTTAGTTGAGTTGTAGATGTTGTTGCAGCCGTTGGTGGTTGGGTTGAAGTTGGTGGAATTGTTGTTAGTTGAGTAGTAGATGTTGCAGCTGTTGGTGGTGGGGTTGTAGTTGGTGGAGTTGTTGTTAGTTGAGTTGTAGATATTGTTGCAGCTGTTGGTGGTGGGGTTGTAGTTGATGGAGTTGTTGTTAGTTGAGTTGTAGATGTTGTTGCAGCTGTTAGTGGTTGGGTTGTAGTTGATGGAGTTGTTGTTAATTGCATTGTAGTTGTTGTTGCAGCTGTTGGTTGTTGGGTTTCAGTTGGTGGAATTGTTGTTAGTTGCAATGTAGATATTGTTGCAGTTGTTGATGGTTGGGTTGTAGCTGGTGGAGTTGTAGATGATGTTGCAGCTGTTGATGGTTGGGTTGTAGTTGGTGGAGTTGTTGTTAGTTGTATTGTAGATGTTGTTGCTGCTGTTGATGGTTGGGTTTTAGCTGATGGAGTTGTTGTTAATTGCATTATAGTTGTTGTTGTTGCAGCTGTTGGTGGTTGGGTTTTAGTTGGTGGAGTTGTTGCTAATTGAGTTGTAGATGTTGTTGCAGCTGTTGGGGGTTGGGTTGTATTTGGTGGAGTTGTTTTTAGTTGAATTACAGAAGTTGGGGAAGTTGTTGGAGGTGGAGTTGTTAGTTGTGTAAATGTTTGTGCACTTGTTATTGTTGATTGAATTGTAGATGTTGGTGCAGTTGTAGGTGATTGGGTTGTAGTTGGTGCAGTATTAGTTGTTAGTTGAATTGTAGATGTTGGTTCAGTCATTGGTTGGGATGTAGATATTGGTGCAGTCGTTGTTGGTACTTGGGTTGTAGATGTAGGTACACTGGTTGTTGGTGGTTGGGTTGTAGATGTTGGTGCAGTTGTTATGGTTGGTTGACTTGTAGATATTGATGCATGCGTATTTGATGGTTCTGTTGTTGATGTTGGTGCTATTATTGTTGATTGAGTAATAGATGTTGGTGCAGTTGTTGTTGGTGGTGGTTGAGTTGTAGTTGATAGAGTTGTAGTTGGCTGAGGTGTAGATGTTGATGTAGTTGTTGTTTGAGCAGTTGTTTTTGGTTGAGTTGTAGATGTTGTTGCACTTGTTGGTAGGGTTGTAGAGGTTGGTTCTGTTGTTGGTGGCTGAGTTGTATTTTGTGGATTCATTGTTTGTTGGGTTATAGATATTGGTTCAGTCGTTGTTGTTGCTGGTGTTGGTGGTAGAGTTGTAGACATCAGTGCAGTTGTTGTTGGTTGACTTGTAGATGCTGGTGCAGGCATAGTTGTTGGTAGGGTTGTAATTGTTGGTGCACTTGTTGTTGGTAAAGTTGTTGGTGGTTGGGTTGTAGTTGGTGAATTTGTTGTTAGTTGGGTTGTAGATATTGATGCAGGCTCAGTTGTTTGTTGAGTTGTAGATGTTGGTGAATTTGTTGGTTGAGGTGTAGATGTTGGTACAATTTTTGTTGTTGATTGACTTGTAGATGTTGGTGCAGGCGTAATTGATGGTTGTGTTGTTGATGTTGGTGCAATAATTGTTGGTTGAGTTGTAGATGTTGGTGCAGGCATTGTTGTTGGTAGCTGAGTTGCAGATGTTGGTGCAGACGTAGTTGTTGGTAGGGTTGTAAATGTTTGTGCATTTGCTGGTAAAGGTGTTGGTGGTAGGGTTGTAGTTGGTGCAGTTGTTGTTGGTTGATTTGTAGATGCTGATGCAATTGTTGCTGATTGGGTTGTAATTTGTACAGCTGTAGATATAATGACATTTTTATGACATTAAAAATCAGCACAAAAATGTCACTGAAATCCAATGTGTTAAAATACCAAAGGCTTTGATAGATGGCAGACAACAGTCAAACTATTTGTGAAATAGAACAAAAAAAAAAAAAAAAAAGGAAGTGATGTATAATTAGTGAATAGTTTCATTGTGTCCATGAACAAAAAAAATATGCTAACCGTTTGGACATATATGGGCCAAAAATTATGCACTTTACTAAGTTTCAAAATTAATTGGATGCATAGGTGAACACATAAACCCAGCAACTGCCCAATCCCAGTCAAGGGATATCCATGTAATCCAGTTATAGGATAAATGTCACCCTAAGTCAAAGGATATAATGGGTTCTATGATTTTTTTGAGCCCCTCTCTATATGATTTCTTCATTAATTGCCATAGTTTGTTTGCCTTTTCCTTCGCCTTTTTACAGCCCATCCCAGTGGGTCCTATTTTAAGACTACTACCTCTTAAGCATAGTGCTATGCATTATGCCATATGCACAAAATCAGTGGACATATGCACAAAATCAGACCAAGGAGGTTTGGTATTTTCATGCAAGCATGGGCTAAATGCTTAGTTACATTTAATTTTGCACTGCGAAATTTCACAGGCGAAGAAGGCGTGGGCGGATGTTTAGCATGAAACACACTTACCACTGCAAACTACTTGCCTAGCAGTCTTTTTTTATGCGGCACTTTATATTGTGAATTTTTGGGCCCAGTGCACGTGACGCAAATTTTGACATCAGCACAGTATGCGCATACTGTGCACATACAGGCTGAAAAGCAAAGTATACCTAGCCTTAAATTTCAGCTTTTCGCTGAGAATAGACATTCTCAGACTTCTTAAGCACAATTACTTATTTCTCACAAAAATAGCAAATTAGGCTTTGAGGGACTTCATTTACATTAACCTCCCATATATTTTTGCGAAATCAACCACTGTTTACGCAAATAAAGAGTGAACACTCCCACCCACACCCAGTTGCACATTGCCCAAGCACAAAAACTTCTTTTATATAGGAAAAAGTAGGGCACAGTCGTGATGCATAGCCCTGCACCTTACATGGGTAAGAAAATAGGGAACAATGGTGCGTAAGGCATGCTTTTTCCTTATCACACACAAGACAGAGTTTGTGTTTGTGTGTGAGAAAAATATGTATTCTTTGATTCGTGGCCAGTTTTCAGGGCCGGATTTATGAATAGGCATTCTAAGCACGTGCCTATGCTTGCACATCAAGGGGGCCCAGTTCAGCCACAAAATACATTTTTTTCCCCCTCTAAATCATTATAATGATGACATTATAACCCTCCTAAAGTTAACCCCAGAAATTAAAATATGCTAAATATTTTTATTAATTTGTAAAATTATCTAATAATTGAAAAGACATTACCATGCAGCAAGTTGCAGTTGGGGATGTTGAGGTTAACTGGTTTCACTATTAACCATCATTAAATGTCACAGTTAAAATGTTCACCCAAAAATGAAAATTCTGTCATAATTTACTCACTGACTTTCTTTCAAGATGTCAACATTTTCAATGAAAAATTACTTATTGTATGCCTTCAGACGACTTGGAATACAACGCACAATAGCATGGACTACTTTTATGATACTTTTAGATCCTTTTTAGGATTTCTTTTTCAGCAATTATAAAATATTTATTTCATCATATGGCAAAATCGGTAG
This sequence comes from Myxocyprinus asiaticus, assembly GCF_019703515.2. NCBI lineage: Eukaryota > Metazoa > Chordata > Actinopteri > Cypriniformes > Catostomidae > Myxocyprinus > Myxocyprinus asiaticus. Next base: position 17,409,306 of record NC_059392.1, on the reverse strand, counting down.
TCTTTGAGTTGTTAATGTGACATGGTCATGGTTATTGCCAGTTAATTAGCTATGCAATGAATCTTAGTCTCTGAGAAGTTCTGACAATGTCTGAAATGTTTTGTCTTGCATTGTGACTGCTACTACGCCAGACACCTAATGAAGAATCAACAAGAGCACAACAATTGATGACATTTTATACTAGTGTATCTATATGATATGCAACCTTACTATTTTATTATTTACAGTTTCCTTCACATTATTATTGTACTATTAAAATTACCTGAAGTTTGCTATGAGGAACGAGCAGTCTACAAATTCCCTCCATCGCCCAGCCACAACTGACTTCAATTGACTCTCAGTTTTTTTCTTTGCCTGGCAAAAAAATTGCCAGCATTTCTCAGGTTTGTGTGATACAATTTAAATTTCACAATGGGATATCAGAACATGACAATTGATCAGCCAGACAATGCTGTTCACTGTGACCAGTGTTCAAGATGTATATATATATCGTGAACGTGAATTCATAAAAGACCACTGATGTCAAACAATCTGAAATACATTAAAAGGCACCATTAAACCATAAAAGTAGTCCATAAAAGTAGTCCATACAATTTGTGTAATATATTACAAGTCATACAATAGCTTTGTGTACAGTTCAATATTTAAGTCACTGAAACATGTGAACCATGATGTTGACATGAATAACATCACACTTGAGGTGCCATGTTTGAATGTACACAAAAATGAATGAGATTTGACAACTACAGCAGAAGGGAAGAGTTTTGTTGGCGCAGATTTCGTGTGGGCCTGTGTTTACCAAACAATAAGATTAAGATATGGGCAAAGTCTGCCAAACTACAGACCACACTAAAATGAATTGTATTGCATTAGACAACAAAATATCAACGCAAGAAGCATTTATTTTGTTCATTCCCCTTCTGTCACTCACTCGACGTTGTGTCAATGTAGTGACACTAGGGGTCCCTATATGAAATGCTACAATGGCTGAACTGTGTTACATGAACTGCCAATGCAGGTGAGTGCGACATGCGACGACAGCGTAAACCGCCTTGGTGGTCTATATAAGCCACTGTCGTCGTGTTGTCCGTCTGGACCAACATGTGCTTGCCCTGGATCAACGGCAATAGCCTCCACAGGGCGAGCTGTACTGCCAGCAACTCGAAGCAGTTGATGTGCCCACTCAGGCGAGGTCCTGTCCAGGAGCCAGCGACTGCGTGCCCATTGCACACGGAACCCCAGCCTATCTTGGAGGCGTCCGTCGTAACCACAACACGCCTGGACACTTGCTGTATGGGGACCCCAGAACACAAGAATGCAAGGTCTGTCCAAGGGCTGAAAAGGTGGCGGCAGCCATGCGTACCTCGGGACTCGGGTCTGGAGCCAGTGCTGTAGCGGTCTCATATGCATCAACCCGTGCGCCGTGACTGCCGCTGAGGATGCCATATGCCCCAGGAGCCTCTGAAAGTACTTCAGTGGGACTGACATTTCCCGCCTGGATAATTTCAGGCAGTTCAGCACCGACTGCGCGTGCTCGCATGTGAGGCACGCTATCATTGACACCGAGTCTAACTCCATGCCAAGAAAAGAGATGCTCTGAACCGGGGAGAGCTTGCTCTTTTCCCAGTTGATCCGAAGCCCTAAACGGCTGAGGTGCGTGAGCACCAGGTCCCTGTGTGCACACAGTAACTCTCGAGAGTGGGACCCTCGAAGCACTTACCTTGCTCCTCGCACCCGGCGTAAGGCGGGCCAGCGACTGAGGAGGAGGTCCTCTCGGGCCGTCCTCGAGACTTGTCACCACCGGCCGGCCAGGGGTGTGGTTTGTGTGATGCAGCGGGACATGCGAAGGCAGGGGACCACGTTCGTGAGGCTCAGGCTGCAGGCGCTCGGTGTCCAGTAGCCGTGGGGACGGCGATTGGATTGGATCATAAGCAGAGAATGTGAAACATATGTAGCCATCTGTCACTCACATGTCGCATGTTTTAAAAATACACTTTTTTTTAACAATTTAAAATATGTTTTCGCTGTAATGTTCTAATTGCAAAATAGACTGCAGAAGATGAAAGTTGAGTTTTTAAATTTAATTTGATACCAAGTATGTGAACACTGATGAAATTGTTTAAATAAAACAAAGCATTCGTTTTTTAGCCACACTCAAACAGTCCACCTTTTGGCCAATGACAATTAACAGGTTTAAAATGGGCGTGCAAGACGGCCTCTGTAGCACCCCCATTTTCACCTACAGTCACCAAAATTGATACGTATATAGTTCTCATCAAGCTGGAGAACTTTCATAATTATAGTCATTAGGTCTGCCCAACAGGAAGTCGGCCATTTTAGATTATTTTAATATTGCAGTCTCTGAACTTTTAAATACGCCTCCTAGGGGATTCATGAGACTGTCTCCATGAATCTTCAGGAAGATGAAAAATTTGGAAGGATATGAGGTGGGCATTTTTTTATAGTGCTGGCTCAAGTAAGAGCAGGGGAGTCATTACACTGATAAGTAAACATCTACAATTCAAATGTATCAAACAGAGTAAAGATAAATTAGGAAGAGTCATAATTGTTTTAGCTGAAATTCAGGGACAAAGTCTTATTTTGGCCAATATTTATGCACCTGATGTTGATTATCAGGGCTTTTTTATAGATCTTGCAAACCGCTGGCACCCCTCATGATACAATATTGGGAGGACATTTTAATCTTTTGATGGACTCAGTCTTTGATCATAGTCAAAAGCAAAAGTGTGCAAGCACCCTAGAGCAACAGTGATGCTTCACAGTATGTGTAAAAATCTTGGTCTTATAGAGACTTTTGAACCCATCTGGTAGGGACTATACATTTTTCCTTCAGTCAATAAGATTTACTCTAGAATATATATTGTGGGCGTGGCTTGGGAGGCACTTAAGGCATTTCTTAGGGGCTGGATCATACAGTATGCCTCATTCACCAAACAATCCAAAGCACAAGAACTCATGGAATATTAAAAGTGCTGAGGCAGAGCTGAAGTGCCGAATGTCGTCTAATGGCCCCAGAGAATTGACCCGATTGAAATACAGATTTAATACTATTTTGTCACGGAAGGTGGAGTTTTGGCTATTCAGGGCAAGACAGTCATACTTTGAGTCGGGGGACAAAGCAGGGAAGCTTCTGGCTAGATATATAAAACAGAGAGAGTCTTGTTCTACCATTCCCTCATCTAATGGTTGTGAAATATTTACCTCAGCCATTGATATTAATAATGCTTTTAAAGAATTTTATCTTGATTTCTATAGTTCCATGTCTTCATCTACTGATGAAGATATTAGAAACTTTGGCAAGGAAACACCTTAAGGCAAGGCGCCTGGGCCAGATGGCTTTGCCCCTGTATTTTTTAAGTCTTATGCTACAGAACTGGCTCCAATTTTGCTAGAAGTTTATACGGAATCATTAAAGAATGGAAAGCTTCCACCAACCATGACACAAGCCCAGATCAGTCTGATTCTTAAAAAGGACAAAGATCCAAGCAAGTGTAAGAGTTACCGTCCAATTTCCCTGATCCAGCTAGACGTTAAAATATTGTCAAAAATTTGGGCTAACCGATTAAGTAAAGTTATGACATCTCTTATACATACTGATCAGGTCAGGTTCATTCGGGGCCGTAGCTCTTCTGATAACATTAGGTGTTTCATCAATATCATGTGGTCAGTGGTGAATGATCAGACTCCGGTTGCTGCCATCTCACTTGACGCTGAAAAGGCATTTGATATGGTAGAATAGGATCATCTTTTTAAGATTTAGGAAATATATGGGTTCGGGAATACTTTTATTGGATGGATTAAGTTACTTTATAGACACCTGGTAGCAGCGGTACAAACAAATGGATTCATTTCAGACTATTTTACTCTGGATAGGGGCACCCGACAGGGTTGGCCTCTTTCCCCATTATTGTTCTGTCTTGCCCTGGAACTATTAGCAGCCGCGATAAGAAAGGACTATGATTTTCTAGGGGTGGTGGTGGGAGGTGTGGCACATAAGCTTTTGCTTTACGCAGATGATATTTTATTATTCGTCTCCAACCCTACTAGATCTATGCCTTGCCTCCACAGAATTATTAATTCCTTTTCTAAGTTTTCAGGATACATAGTTAATTGGTCTAAATTTTTAGCTTTGGTTCTGATAGCGTACTGCCCAGTAACAGCTTTTCAGCCAGGCGCCTTTCAGTGGTATTTGGGCATTTTATTCCCAGCAAATTTGTGTGATTTAGTTGAGTTAATTTTGACCCTTTGATAAAAAGGTTTTCAAGCGATGTGGGCAGGTGGGCTTCATTTATCTATGATTGAGAAGGTTAATGTTATTAAAATGAATTGTATTCCAAAATTCAAATTCAACCTGTAGATGTCCCCTTCTCTTATTTCAAGCAATTTGATAGCATAGCGAAGTCCTTCATTTGGAATGGTAAACGTCTCTGATTACAGTTCAGTAAGTTGCATAGGCCGATTGACAAAGGTGGGCTAGGCCTACCCAAGATTTTGTTTTATTATTATGCATTTGGTCTCAGACATTTGGCTCACTGGTCACTTCCACCTGAGAGAGCCCCTACCTGGTTTTGTATTGAACAGGAAGTTCTTCTCACTATTTCGCCATTGCAATGCCTTTCTATCAAACTAACCGAAGAAGTTACACCCCACTATAGATGCTAAATTGCAAACAGATTTTTTATATTTTGAACAGTGTCACCATGATGAAGCAATACATTTATGGTGAAAAATGGAAAACAGGAAGTGCCTTGTATCTTCTGTGTGCATTGTGTGATTTTGATGAAAATTCAGCTGTATGTTTGGTAATGAGGGCTGACCACATTGATCTGGCTATTATGGGTCACAATCATAGCGCCACCAACTGGCAGCAGGAAGTATGGCACTTTTAACAGACTCTGAAATGGCCCTCTTGTGTTTACATGAATTGGCTCAAAATTATTTCGAATAATGTCAAGACACTGCTGATGTAAGTTTGTAAAGGGATATTTGATATCTTAAATACTGTTGCCTTGGCAACAAATTAATTGTTATTATTCCTTTCTTCATATATTTGGGTGTTTTTGAGGCACTTGACATGCTTAAAATTTCATGAAAATTTGCACACACATCAGAGTCACTGGCCATTAGGCCTGGGAAAAAGTTCACGCATGCGCATGTAGGGGGGGCTCAATAGCACCCCTTTTAAAATGGGTGTGTAAGACGGCCTCTGTAGCACCCCCATTTTCACCTACAGTCACTAAAATTGGTACATATATAGTTCTCATCAAGCCGGACAACTTTCATAATTGCAGTCATTAGATCCGCCCAACAGGAAGGTGGCCATTTTGGAATTTTTGAAAATTGTAGTCTCTGAACTTTTAAATACTCCTTCTAGGTGATTCATGAGACTGTCACCACATTTAGACAACATTATGCCAAGACATTGAAGATGCTAAATTGCAAACAGATTTTGATATATATCGAACGGTGTTGCCATGGTGAGGCATTAAATTAATGGCAAAAAATGGGAAACAGGAACCGTCTCACATCTTCTGTGTGCAATGTGTAATTTAGATCCAAATTGAGATGTATGTTTAGTCTTTGGGGCTAATCACATGAATTTGACTATTTTGGGTCATGGTCATAGCGCCACCACCTGGCAGCAGGAAGTGTGGTTCTTACAACAGACTTTAAAATGACGCTGTTCTCAACCTATATCACTTTCATTTTCATGATATGTAGGCATCTTTAAAATAAAAAATATGTGTTAATGTGTGTGTTCATGTTGCGTGCAATTATTATAATTTTTTTAAGATCGATGTCTAAAAAAACATCTTGCACCAGCAAATTGGGCCCCCGGAGTAGACGTCGCCTAGGTAGCGATGGTGGTGGCCGCACCAACAGAAATGACCTAGAGACAGAGCTCATCCCTAAGGGGTAGGGGAAGAGCCCAATAGTCCTGGTCTAGTGGATGCTGATTGCTGCGGAGCGTGTTAGGTGAGGTGGGGGCTTTGGTGTTCTGGCCGGGGGTGGGTGTGTGGTCCATCGCTCATGCGACTGGTGGGGCTGCACCTTAGTTTACATATATATATATATATATATATATATATATATCTTTATAAATAGGCTACTTTTATTTTCTTACTCTCTTCTCCTATCCTAATAAACTATATCTATATATTTGTTTTCTTTATATTTCCCATTCTTTATTTGTATTTAATATTATGTACTCATGTATTTATCATTTCCTTATCCTCCTTTTCTTTCTCTTTCTCTCCCTGGTTGTTTTGTAATTTTGTAGTAGTTTTGTATGTATCTCTCTGTATGTGTATAAACACAATACACATTTGTTTTTTTAAGAAGGTGGTTAAATAGATTTCTTTTATGGTAACTTTGGATAATTGTATTTTATTTTCTATGTTTGATGATAAGCAGCATATTCTGTTAATTAATTAGTTATAGACTGTTGATTTAATTTAAGATTTTTTTAGGCTTAAGGCTCAGACTTAAGGATTACTTGATTCAATTTGATGAAAATTGAAATGCCTAAATCTTAAAAACAGGCTAAATAATTGTCATATAATGACAAGTCAGAATATCTAACTTTATATTCCTTTTTTTTTTTTTTTATGTGAACTTGACTTAATACATAAAACACAACATTATTTCACTGAATATGCATAGATCAGATATGTCCAGTGACATACAGTATACTCAAAGATTTGAAATTCAGTAGCCCTCTTACCTGTTATTCTTGATCCACAAAGTAGTAAAACCAATCCAATGTATAAATAATGAAACATCTTCACAATGTATGCTACAAGATGAATGGCAGAATCATGAGCTCTGTAAGAACCTCAGAGCAGCAGTCTTACATTTGCACTTGACTGATGGTTTGACTTCAGGTAACATAATAAACTCCTCCCACATTTTTTAAATAAAACAAGTTCTGTAAGTGGGTCAAATGAGTTCAGTGAATTTCTCATTAATTTTTTTTTTTTTTTAGCAACAATAGAATTTATTAAAAGAAATAACCAGAATCAGGTATTTTTATTAGATAATTTAATATATTAAATTGTAAGTATAATGTGTTGAAAAAACAAATAACTAATAGCAGTTAGATTGTATGGATTCTGGTTTCACTGTCTGACTGGATTCTGTAAATACTTTAAATAGCACATTTCCTTGTCATATGTCCCACTAAAAAAGTGTTACAGTAAGGAATAGCAAAAGCACTGTTGTTAATTAAACGCGACATTGCTCATTTGTACATCAGGGCTCAATAGTAAGGATTTCTACTTCTGGCACATACAGAACTTCTGTTCAGAGTTTTACTTACCCTGCCAACATTATCTGTGCCAGAAAAAAAAAAGTTGTACAATTTCATTAGGAGCCCTGTTTGAACAGTGCTATGCCTTAAGCGCAAGCATAATAGGTTTCGAGGTTTCAGAAATTTCGATGTTTCATGCAAGCATGTGCTAAGTCTAGGCGCAAGTGGTTTGGCGAAACTGTGCGTGCAAAGCAGTAATGGGCTGGGTGCAATTTAATTCTGAGGCACTGTAGGCGTCCTATTATATATTCAATTTCATGTCAAGCAACATCAGTATAAATGAAGACAACACATTCATAAGAATTTGGTAGTGTCAATGGGCTGCACACAGTGCATCCCCTGCTCTGTTTGTCACCTGCGCAGCTCTATGTCACCTATGTTTCTCTGTTTAATGTTTTATGTTTCATTTCTGTACAGCATCTTTGAGCTTTGGAAAGGTGCTATACAAAATAAACGTATTATTATTATTAATCATACTGATATGCTGACACACAAATCATGGCTAGTGTTAATAGTGATCGATAGCTCTTTGATGTCATCTGCTGGTGGAATCCCCAAACTGCAAATGCAGGAACTGAGTTTAGACTTCTCAAACATCTAAGCACAATGACCTATTTCTCAGGAAAATAGCAAATTGCACAATTTGCTCTTTGTGCCACTTCATTAACATACAATACACCCACAGTTTGCCCGCATACACCCATAGATAGTGCAAACACTCCCACCCACAGCCACTTGCGTATTATGCTGGCACAAAAATTGGATAAGATGCTATGTCAATGCGCTTAGTGAAAATAAAACCCCTAAAGATTTCTTTACAAAAAACAAAAATAGGTTTACAGCAATAACTCTGACAGTTCTAAATTCTGAAACACACTTTTTCATATTGTACTATACGATGCAGGATATTCATAACTTTCTTCCAAATGGTTCTATTGGCTGCCATAGTCTATTAAGGTAGAAGAAGAAGAAGAAGAAAAATAAAAAATTTAGCTGCAAGCAGCAGTTACGGGGCCAAGCTAACATCAACAGATCCACCATAATTGAAATTAATAGGATTTTGCATCCTTGGTGATGATTTTTGGCAAAGCAGTTTAAAAGTGATAAGAAGAATTACTTTGTAACACCATACAATTGCTTATACTTAAGAAAAGCGTGTGGCGCTGTCTCTAAACTGCTTAGGTAGTCTCAAGTAATAGTGGTGATTACATGTACCAGGTTTCATTTCAATAGCTCAAAGCATTGCTCAGAGCAATAGCTCACAGCATCAATTCCTGTTTGCCATACTGACCGTAACATTCTTAAGACCATTTCTCGACCAATGTTTTGGAATATCAAAAATCCAAATAATGGGGCCTGGGTAGCTCAGCAAGCAAAGGTGCTGTCTACCACCACTGGAATGCTAGGGTGGGTAGAGTCACGTGGGTTACCTTCCTCGTGGTTGCTATAAGGTGGTTCTCGCTCTCGGTGGGGTGTGTGTGAGTTGTGCGTGGATGCTGCGTGAGTCTGCACAAGCCCTAGGTCTCCGCGGTAATGCACTCAGCAAGCCTCATGATAAGATGCATGGGCTGACTGTCTCAGAAGTGGAGGCAACGGTGATTCGTCTTCCGCCACTCCGATCGAGGCAAGTCACTGCGCAACCACGAGGAATTAACTTTTGTGCGGCTTGGTCTTAAAATCATATGAGTGAAATTTGCTGAGGTTTGACCTAATTTGTAGTGATTTAAAGTGCAAAAAACAAACAAAAAAACAACAAATATAATTCAAAATGACTGACAGGCAATATGGGCGACCATGGCAAAATTGGTACCATTGCATTTGGCACGACCCAATGAATATTATAAAACAATAGACCAAAATAATCAAAGGTTATTAGCAAAATTATGAATTTTCAGATTTCTTCACTACTACATGGTGCTCTCCTCAAACTGTGCCTGCACCCTCAGCTAATGGAAAGAACCATATCAAGTTTTGTGTCAATAATATGAGTCAAACTCTGTGCAGGTCTGACACAGTTTTTAGGAGGAGAAATTAAAAACAGTTTTAAAATTCAAAATGGCAGAAAATCTAGTCAGGCGGAAAATCATTTGACTCAGCAGGACCAAAAGGAATCAGATGCAAATAATTATGTTTCTAGCACACATGGTTACAAGCAGAAAACCTGTTGGTGGCGCTAGATGGTTTAAGATAATCATACAGTTCTATGGGCTGCCATAGACTTCAGTGGCAGAGAAAAAAATAATAATAATAAGCAGAACACTAACAGATACAATTGGGGCTTTGCCACTTTGGGTCTTTGCCCCTAACTAACAGATACAATAGGATATATAATTATAACTAAATATATTAATATATCATTGCATGGATAGCTTTAGACTTATATCCATTTAATAATGCTAAAAAAAGAAAATTAGTAAACCATTTTGATAGACGGTGATAAGTATTTGGACTGATCCTTTTAGATCACTAGCCTAAATTAAATTAAATGTTTATTCCTTTGCCACAACTAATTTCGAGTTAGAACACTCAGAACACTTACTTAGAACTTCTTAACCTTTTGTTTTGACAAAATTTCCTTTTCATGTTGTTTTGTGTTATTGTAGAGTTTGTTTGTTTTGAAATGGCTCCTCTTGGTTCCAGCAGTTGCATGAATCATGTTTATAGATTCCTGGGAAGTTCCATTGTTCATGGAATATGGAATTTGTTTTCCATGGTTTTCAAGTATTACATAAAAATGACCTACCTCTAGTCTAGTCTATCAATACAGTGGCCCCAAAAAGTATTTGGACTCTTAATCCACACTTAAAAAGGCATGAATGTCAATGCATTATAAGAAAATATCAAACCAAATGGGATTTACTTTAAAGAAAGACTTTTCTTTATGCACTCACAAGCAAAACATAAAGAAATTTGTCAAGTTTTAGACAAAAGTATTTGGACACTTTCTGGTTGTCAAACATTATAGTGAAACATAGTTAATGTGATGAAAAAACACCTGTAGTTAATATGTGTCTGACTTCATAAAACACTGATTAAAAACACCTTGACACCAGTTGCTTAAAATTCATTGCAAAATGTCTCTGAAAAGTAAGATCAGTTATGAGTTTGGCTCTAGTATCATTTGTTTGCAGATGTATCATGCTTTGATATTTTGTTTTCTATGCTATGAAATGTATGGTTCTTTGTATATTACACTGCCTGGCCAAAAATAAAAGTTGCATACTCTAATATTTCATTGGACCGCCTTTAGCTTTGATTACGGTGCACATTCGTTATGGCACTGTTTCGACAAACTTATGCAACTTCACAACATTTATTTCCTTCCAGATTTGCAGTAATTTTTGGCCGAGATCTTGTATTGATGACGGGAGAGTTGAACCACTCCATAAAATCTTCTCCAGCACACCCCAAAGACTTTCAATGGGATAAAGATCAGGATTCTGTGGTGGCCAATTCGTGCGTGAAAATGATTCCTCATGAATCTTGGTTTTTCGTCCTTAATGTTTGCGTGTATTGAGAAATTTAAAACACATTGATGCCATCTGCTGGTAAGGATTTAAACTGTACAACAGGATACCACTTGTGTTTTTTTTGTTTGTTTTTTTTTTCAGGACCTAGATTAAACATTGGACTTGGTGACCCAACACAGTACAAAAATAACAAAAGTAATTAAAAAATGAAATGTTAAATTTGTTCACATATGTAATATGAGTGTAATTTGATCATTCAGGTGCTCCACGGTGCTGTACTTAGTCTCTCTCAGTGAGAGTTTACGACTAATATACAACAATGGTCGCCCCTCCCCCTCCTGCGAGAGCACTGCCCCCAACCCTCTATCAGATGCATCCGTCTGCAAAATAAAGGGGAGAGAGAAATTAGGAGCATGTAAAAGTGGCCCCCCACAAATCGCAGATTTTATTTTTAGGAAAGCCTGTTGGCATTACTCCATCCACTGGATTGGATCGGGGGCCCCCTTTCTAGTAAGATCAGTCAGTGGGCTGGTGACGTCAGAGTAACTAGGCATAAGCCTTCGGTAGTAGCCAGCCAGCCCCAGAAACTGTCTCACCTCCTTTTTGGTCTTTGGCATCGGACAGGCCACAATTGCTGCGGTTTTGTTAACCTGGGGACGCACTTACCCGTGGCCCAAGTGGAACCCCAGATACCGAACTTCCACCTGCCCAACTGGGCACTTCTTCGGGTTGGCCATGAGCCCCACCCATCGCAGCGACCTCAGGACAGCTCTCAGATGTTGCATATGCTGCCGCCAATCATTACTATAGATAATAATATCATCTAAATATGCGGCGGCATATGCTGTATGTGGTCTGAAAACTTTGTCCATGAGACACTGAAATGTGGCCGGGGCCACGAACAAACTGAACGGAAGTGTCACAAATTGGTGCAAGCCGAACGGTGTGGAAAAAGCAGTTTTATCTAGGGAGATTGGAGTTAAAGGGATTTGCCAATAACCCTTTGTTAAGTCCAGTGTCAAATAAATTTGAGTCGTGCCCAACCGATGGAGTAATTCGTCAATCTGAGACATTGGGTACGCATCAAATTTGGACACTGCATTCACTTTGCGATAGTCTACACAGAACCGGACCGTCCTGTCGCTCTTAGGTACCAGAACCACCGGGCTGGCCCAATCGCTGTATGACTCTTCTATTATGCCCATCTCGAGCATTGCCTCCAATTCTTCCTGAACAACCCTTTTCTTGTGTTCAGGAAGGCAATGGGGCGGCTACGTACCACCACCCCCGGGGTGGTCTCGATATGGTGTTCTATGAGGTTCGTGCGACCGGAGAGAGGCAAGAACTTGCCCGCAAATTCCAACTGCAACTTGGTCACGTCTGTGAGCTGCGACGGCGAGAGGTGCTCTCCACACGGGACCGGGGTGAATGAATTTGATTTGAGAGTCACCTCTGGCCTGAGTCCTGAGGCCTGAGTCCCCAAGAGGTCACCTCTTGGGGACTACCATTGCTAAGGCCACAGGGACCGCTCCCCTAGTCGGGTGCCCCTGTCATACAGCCGGCTTTGACGTTCCTGAGCTTGGAGCAAATTCTCCTGTGTTAATCGACCCAAAGTGTGGAGTTTTGCTCTAAGATCAAAAACGTACTGAATTTCATTTTTACTGTTTGAAGGTCCCTCCTCCCAAGCTTCCCATATGACGTTGAGCACGCTGCGCGGCTGACACCCATACAGCAGCTCGAATGGGGAAAACCCTGTGGAGGCTTGCGGGACCTTTCGCACTGCAAATAACAGGGGTTCGTGCCACTTATCTCAGTTCCTAGCATCCTCATGTACGAACTTACGAATCATGTTTTTAAGGTTTTATTAAATCGTTCCACCAACCCATCTGTTTGTGGGTGATAAACACTGGTGCAAATCGATTTAATACCCAACAATTTGTATAGTTCACGTAGTGTTCATGATGTAAATGTAGTGCCTTCATCAGTGAGGATTTCTTTTGGAATCCCCACTGGGGAGATTATTCTGAAGAGTGCCTCCGCAACACAATGTGCTGAAATGTTGCGCAGAGGCACTGCTTATGGATATCGTGTTGTATAGACCACCAGAACTAATACAAAGCGATGTCCATGTGCGGTCCATTGTAATGGCCCGACGAGGTGCATGCCAATTCTCTCGAAGGGGACCTCAGTCAGCGACAGAGGGCTCAATGGCGTTTTTGGGTTGGCCTGTGGATTCATCAACTGATATTCACGGCATGCTGCACACCACTTGCGAACGTCCCCGTAAATACCCGGCCAAAAAAAATGGGCCATTATTCGGTTCAACATTTTCTCGTGACCTAAATGGCCAGCCATTGGATTATAGTGAGCTGCCTGGAAGAGGGTTTCCCGACGGCTCTTTGGTACTAATAACTGGGTTGTATTTTCTTTTGTTTGAGTATCCTGCATCACTCGATACAACCGATCTTTAATAATCTAAAAATATGGGTACGTGGGTGCGACGCCAGGCTGGAGCTTTGTCAAACTTGGTCAAATGCGTGTTTGAGGGACTCGTCACATGACTGCTCCAGAGGGATATCCCCCTCAGAGAACCCCCTGAGGACGGAAATTCCCTCTCTTGCGTTATCTTGACGCAAAGTGGACGTAGATGGCCCTGGCACCGCCTCTCCAGACATAGCATCGCATGTCACACACCGAGATAACATTTTCCAGGACCCATCCACACATATTACCCTTAATTAATTCTTAAAATCAGGCCAATTTGTTCCCAGAATCAGTGGATGGGTGAGGCGGGAATTAACAGCGGCCTCTACTCTTATGCTTTTTTCCCCTGAATAGTATCTCGATGGTAACCACCGGTCATATGTGAATATCCCCATGCACACACCGCACCCTCACCCATTTATCCGTGCCCAATGCCCCATCTTGCACCAAGCGTTGGTGAATAGAGGTTTGAGAACAGCCTGAATCCACCAAGATTCTCTGGATCGCTGCCTCCTGGAAATGCCGCCATGTAGTCCTCATCCAGCTGGACGGCCTCCTCTAACGATGCCGGGCGGTAGCACTGGACCCACTCTGCCATCCCTCGAGGAAGCTGGGAGACAAACTACTCCAGTGTCAGCAGGTCGACGATCTCCATGGTGCCATGGGCTCGCTCAGCCAGCAACCATTTCTGGCAGGCATCCCGGAGCTGTTGTGCAAAAGCAAACAGGTGGCCATGTTTCTCGAACCTCAGGGACCTGAAACGCTGGTGGTTTTGTTCAGGAGTACGGCCAACCTGTTGCATGATGGCCCTCTTCAGGTCTTTATACTCGAGGAGGCTGGCGAGAGAAAGTTGCTGGGCTGCTAGCTGTGCTTCCCAGGAGAGTAGCGATAACAGGCGGGCCGCCCACTGGTCAGGAGGCCACTTCCACACTTCCGCGGTCTTTTCAAATAGGTCGACAAAGGCCTCGGGATCATCGCTTGGCCACATTTTGACGAGGGTCACTGGCGATGTGGGATCCGGGGTCTCAGCTGCAGCCCCCTCTTGGTCCATCAGGCTCCGGAATGCCTGTCGGTCCTCCGCTTGAGGCGTAACTCCATGAGGGCATGGTGTTGTGTTTGCTGGATGCTGGCGAGGGACTTGATGACTTCGCCCACTGATGAAGACTCCATGATGACGTTGTCCTCCAAGAATTCCTTTGTTTCGGCACATCTGTGAAAGGTTTGTTGTCTGGGAAATGAAGGAGTCAGGAGGCAGTGAACTGTCAACGTGAGTATTTTTATTACTCTTCAGTGGATGGGTAGAGAAAGTACCATCAGCAGACCAGGGAGCTAAAACTGTGATAACATTTTTGACCAGAGAGGTCATTCCAAGATTTGGCATTCCATCTCAAATAGAAGCTACAAGATATGTGGGCAAACTCTCGGGAAATTGCCTTATAAATTGTAAGAACCAGACTCTAGTCTCCCCTGTAATAAAAATATATGCTGAACAAACAGTAGCCATAGCAGACTATTTTTGGGTTTGTGGTGGAAAACGATTGCAGCCTACATTACCAGTAAATTGGAAAGGGATATGCACAAGAGTAAGACTAGTGCAAGAAATAACTATATTGACATGGGACCCAGAAGAATCTGAAATCCAGACTGAATCTAGAAAAACTGTATAAAACAAACATAGAGTGAAAAGAGCATGTCAGCCTGACCCTAATGTAATAATAGATGCAATTGTTCAACCAAGAGGAATACCACAAGAATTTAAAGCTAGAGATGAAATAAAATCAGGTTTTGAGTCTATATTTGTATGGATAACACCCACTAAGAATGCAGAATGGATCAATTACATTTATTATAATCAGCAGAGATTCATCAACTACACTGATGAAGCATTAAAGGCTTTAGGTGACCAGTTAGCTGCAGCAAGCTAAATGACATGGCAAAATAGACAGGCACTAAACTGGCTATTGGCAGAAAAAGGTGGTGTCTGTGTAATGTTTGGAGCTGACTGTTGTACCTATATTCCAAATAATACAGCTCCTGATGGATCCTTTACCACAGCAATGAAAAAGTTGAAAAATCTACGAGAAGAAGTGACTACCAATGCAGGGAGAGATCAACATATTGGAAAATGGTTTGACAGCCTATTTGGATCCTGGGGAGAATGGCTTACTAAAGTAGGAATAATAATAGCTGTAGCTGTTGTTATTTTTGTTTTGTTGTTTTGTTGTGTTGTGCCTCTCCTCAGATCAATGATGGCCAATGCTGCAGCCAAACAGATGATCAATGTGTCTGTAAAGCCATCTGGAATTGACATTGGGGCCACTATATACTCCATAGGCGCTGGACTGGATGAGCTGGACGAATTCTAGAAAAAACCCTGAAATGACACTAGAATGGTAGGGAAGGGAGCCCTTTATTTTGATCTCTTTATTTTCAATTTTCTCTTGTTTTTGGATAGCAAGGGAGTCAGTATACTCATTGTATTTTCTTTTATAACAAAATTAGGTAGCACTTTAGATTGGATAGAGTAGGCAGGAAGTTAGAGGGTATTATGTTTATAATTTTGGCATATACACCTTCCTGAAGCTATTATTTTCTTTTAAATGATGTTTGCTGTTTAATCAAGCTATGTGAATGCAAGGGAATGATGAAGGTTTGCAGCAGATCAATCCATGTTATGAGATAATGTAAACAGGTAATGTAACCAGAATTAAAAGGAAATGATAAGAGGGTTTATTTTGATTATATATGAACTCCTTAAATGTTTTAAAAGTATTATTTGTTGTTTGAATCATCTCTGAAGGTACTATTAGCCAAGTAAATTGCTGTTGAATGAAATATAGTATGCATGTTTAAACTTTAAAAACACTGGAAGTATCACTGGAGGGCCAGAGGATAAACACCACAAAATGAAGTAAGGATCGACGAGCACCTGTCTGCTCCAACACCACCAGATAGCATTCCAGGCTACCAGAAATGTCTGTGAGTTCCTCTGGCACTGTGGGACATATCATATGCTGAAGTAGTCTACTGATATTGTCTAATCACTGTAATATGTTAACCTACTGAAATAAGTCTAATCACTGGTGTATTCTACATAACGCAAGGCCAATTTTGCACGCACATGCTTTATTCAAGAATTTGATTGCTGTTACCCTCCAGAAAGAACTTAGCTAGGGAGATAAGATCTTTTTACTTTCTCCTAGTCAAAAGTAGGGGAAGATTTTTGGTCTTATTCTCCTCTGGAGTGCAGTTCCATATGAGTCATGGTTAGAGGAATGTGTGACCAGGTAGGCGGTATCGCAGCATCAGGACCCGCACCAGCCGACTCCATGATAGCTTCTTCCCCCAAGCAATCAGACTTCTGAACTCTTGATCTCCCACGATCAAAATACATCAGCCCTGCACTTTATTACTCTTTTATCTCACACCGGACTGTCATAAATTATATTACTGTCATTATATTATGTCTCTCTTAACAACTGACTATCAACCGACAGCCTGAATGTCAATACAGTACAATACTGTACATTCTATATATATACTTTTTTCATATATATTTTAATTTTTATTGAATAATGTGTATCTATATAGTATCTATATAGTAAAAAACAAAAAAAACAAAAAAAAAACAAAAACAGCATATTGTATACTGTGCAATGTATGTTATTATTGTATATTGTTGAGTGTAATTGTGTATAACAGATGTTTAAATTGTGTTGTGTTAATTTGATGTTTTAAGTTGTGTAATTATGTATAACAGATGTTTAAATTGTGTTGTGTTAATTTGATGTTTTAAGTCGAGTTTAATTATGTATAACAGATGTTTAAATTGCGTTGTGTTAATTTGATGTTATTGTAAATTGGTATATGTCTCATCACTGTCACGACTGCTATGTTGATCGGAACTGCACCCAAGAATTTCACACACCATTGCACTTGTGTATATGGCTGTGTGACAATAAAGTGATTTGATTTGATTTGATTTGATTTGACCTATATTGGTCACTTGGAAGGAATGAAGGAGACTGGCTTGTGAGGTTGCAGTCTGGGAAAAGGGAGATAGAAGTGAGGGAATATATAGTATATTTTTCTATATCATACATAGAAAAGTACTAATATAGAATATCCTGGACTTTGTGTGACCCAGGAGAGGGCATATGAGGTTACTGGACTTTGTGTGACTCAGGAGAGGGCATATGAGGTTATTGGACTTTGTGTGACCCAGAAGAGAGCATATGAGGTTACTAAAAGTGCTGATGCTGCAAAAAACATTACATTTCACTCAGCTGTAACAGAAATAATGATGCTAAACACAGCTGAAGATAAAGATTCTTTATTAACAGCTGAAGATAAAGATGAAAACAACTAGTGGTCAAAGTGACTGTATTATGCTCAGATAGTCATGTTTTTATACTACTTTAATTAAAAAGTTATTTTTAAAAATAGACTAAAGCCAGGTGTCCACCATTAAAAAGAAATCAATGGCCTTGTGAGATAATGGTGGCGAACGGTATCCATGACAACCAAAAAATAATGAGGGGGCGTACAGTTGAGGTAATAACAGACAAGAAACTGTATAAAAGATGAGGGTCTGGACCAAGGGATTCAGATCTCAGCTGACATCTCGGGTTTGTTGGTTTTGCTCAATAAACTCTAACCTTTGATACCTGGAACTCCTGACTCTGAGAGCTTTCTTACAGAGAAGGACAGAAAAGGCATCTTACGCTCTACAACATATGCAGACTCATCATCATCCTGGATGAGACCGATGACAATAGTGTCGTCTGCAAACTTCAGGAGCTTAACAGAGGGGTCCTTAGTGGTGCAGTCATTTGTGTACAGGGAAAAGAGTAGTGGGGAGAGTACACATCCCTGGGGGGCACCATTGCTGATTGTACATGTGCTGGAAGTGAATTTCCCCATTCTCACTAGTTGTTGCCTATCTGTCAGAAAGCTGGTGATCCACTGACAGATAGCCGAACTGAAGTCAACAAATAGTATCCTTGCATAAGTCCCTGGTCTGTCTAGATGTTGAAGTATGTAATGCAGTCCCATATTGACTGCATCATACACAGACCTGTTTGCTCATTAGCCAAACTGCAGGGGATCCAGAAAGGGTTCAGTGATGTCCTTCAGGTGGGCTAACATCAGTCTCTCAAATGACTTCAGTCATTCAGTCCTTTGATCTTGGGATTCTTTGGGACGGGGATCATTGTGGAGCATTTGAAGCAGCAGGGAACTTCACACTGCTCCAGTGATCTGTTGAAGGTCTGTGTGAAGATGTGGGCCAGCTTGTCAGTACAGGATTTTAGACAAGTGGGTGAAACACCATCTAGGCCCTGTGATTTTCTTGTCTTCTATTTCCGGAAGGCCTGGCACACATCCTCTTCACAGATCTTAAATGCAGGTAGAGTAGCAGGAGAGGTGAGGAGGGGGGTTGCAGTTGTTGTACATTAAATAAGTCCTAGTAGGAATGCACATATCCTCTCAGAAACTGATATATGATGTCACATTATCTGTGAGCTTGTCCAGGTCTGTGGCTGCAGCCTCAAAAACACTCCAATCAATGCAGTCAAAGCAGGCTTGTAGTTCCAGCTCTGCTTCATTGGTCCATCTCTTTACAGTCCTTACTACAGGTTTAGCTGATTTTAGTTTCTGCCTGTAGATTGGAAGAAGATGAACCAGACAGTGATCAGAGAGTCCCAAAGCTGCTCGAGGGATAGAGCAATATGTATCCTTCATTGTTGTGTAGCAATGATCCAGTATATTTCTGCCTCTGGTGGGGCATGTAATGTGCTGTCTGTATTTGGGTAGTTCACATGTGAGATTTGCCCTGTTAAAATCCCCAAGAATAATAATAAGTGAGTCCGGGTATTGTTGTTCTGTGTTTGTGATCTGATCAGCCAGCTGTTGCTGCACTCACACATGCTTGTGGAGGAATATAAACACACAGAAGAATACATGAGGAAAACTCCTGTGGCGAGTAGAAAGGTTTGCAGTTTATGAAGAGTGCCTCTAAATTAGGACAGCACATCTTCTTCAGCATTGTTACATCTGTACACCAACATTCACTGATGTAAAAACACGTTCCACCGCCTCTTGTTTTCCCTGTTAATTCCACGGTGCGATCCGCTCTGAGCAGCTGGAAACCCGTTAGATATAATGCACTGTCTGGAATGGCTTCACTCCAGGTTTATGTGAAGCAGAATGCAGCAGAATTTGCTATGTCCTTATTTTTGCGGGTGAGAAGTAATTTGTCCATTTTGTTAGGAAGAGAGCAGAGATTCGCTAAATGGATACTTGGCAGCGCGGTTTGAAAGCCGTGCTGTCAGAGCTTGACCAGCGCGCCGGCTCGATTCCCACGTTTGCCTCTTTTAATGCGCTTGTACAGCACCGGTGCTTCTCCAACTAAAATGTCCAGCAAAACGTCTGAATAATCAAAAAAAATTGTCTAGCTTGTGCTGCTGAATATTCAGAAGCTCGTCTCTGGTAAAACTGATCTGAAATAAATTACTGAACACAAGACAAACAAACAAAAACAGCAAAAGAACTGGAAACTCCATGGCCATCCATAGCGCCATGATGTAACTAAAGGCCAGGATGTAAATATATTTGTTTTCAAATAAGTTTCTGCTTACTGTCACCTGCACCATTAACACAATGTAATGAATGACCTATTGACATAAATTACTGTTATAAACAGAGGGCAGGGAAATTATTTTCACATGTTAATTGAGTCAGGATGCTTCAATGGCACTGATTGCCTGTCCAGGTGCTGTGTGATTTTGAGCTCTTAACAGAAGCCAGATTTCACATCTGTGTACTGCACTGTCAGTTGCTTGGACAGTCTAACCCTTTCTTTTTTGGCAGATTTTTGGGGATCTTTATAACTTTGCAATGGCTTCTGATGCGCAAGTACACTTTGCACCTCTATGGTACGCATTATGAGACCATTGGGGAATTGTTTTTAATACTTTGTATTGTTTTTATATTTTTTTCTGCTTAAAATTTAATATTTAAACATTATATATATATATATATATATATATATATATATATATATATATATATATATATATATATATATATATATATAATGTTTATATATATATATATATATAATGTTTATATATATATATATATATAGGTTGATGATGGCAACAGGTGGTGCTGCTCTGTGGGCGACACGGACACACACCCATGCTGCTGTTTGTTTGTTGTTTTGTTTGGCCTTTTTGTGAGTGATCAGTATGCCCTATGTGTAATTCGTGTGATTGGGACAAAGGACTGGGTGGCGGCATGTGTTTTTGGGACTTTTGTTGTTTCTGTTGGTGCTCCTGTGTGAACTTTTCTCCACCTGTAAAATTATGACGGTTTGGGCGAGTGGCAATCGGGCGCTAGCTTATTCGAGGGAGGCGCTCCTGTCTCTGCACCACAATGGAGATGTAACAGATCTTTTCTGACCGCTCATTAAAAACTTGCCGAATGGCATTAGACCTCCACGGTGGCAGCGACTGTGGAGAAAAGGCCGGAGAGGAGGTGTTCGACAATGGCTACGGAGAAGAGGCAATCGACAACCACTGCCATCTATGATCCTGAGTAACACAAGGTCACTCAGGAATAAGATGGATGAACTCCGAATCCTAACAAGGGGATGCTTTGAGTACCGTGAGTCCTGTATTTTGCTTTTCACTGAGACTTGGTTATATCCAGAGATTCCTGACGGTCTTGTTGGAATAGAGAGGTTCTCACACATTATCTCTGATAGAAGCGAGCTTCTATCCCAAAGGGGGTGGGCTTTGCATGTATATAAATGACAAGTTGTGCAGACAAGCTGTAAACCTGATGCAGAACTGTTATGTGTGAATCTCAGGCCGTTCTACCTACCCCAAGGGTTTGGTAATATTCTCATCTGCTCTGTTTATGAACCCCCCAATGGCAATGCCTCAAGGGCTGCGACACAAGAGGCAGACTGTGTTCATGAACAACTACAGCGCACCCCAAACTCCCCGATTTTCATCATGGGAGATCTTAAACATTGTAATTTAAATACTACATTGCCAGGTTTTTAACAGTATATTAAATGCGACACCAGGAAGAATAGGACTCTGGACAAATGCTATGGTAATGTAAAACATGCATACACAGCCATAGCTAAACCACCCCTATCTAATTCTGACCATAATACTGTTCACCTGATCCCTACATACAAGACAGCCCTAAAGAGCTGTAAACCCCTGGTTAAATCTATTACTGCATAGTCAGAAGAAGGCATAGAAACATTGAAAAGTTGCTTTTTATGCACGGACTGGTATATTTTCTCTAGGGAGCTGAGCCTGGACAATGCCACAGAAGTTACCACAGATAACATAAAATTCTGTGTTGACACTTTGATCCCAAAACGGAAAATAAAAGTCTACCCCAACAACAAACCTTACATTACAAATGAGGTGAAGGATTGTATTAACAGAAAAAAGCAGGCATTTAAAACCCATGACCACTTACAACTTAAAACTGTACAAAAGGAGTTGAAAGGAACACCATAGGGAGGCAATAGAGGAAAACCTCCAGACTACGAACTCTAAAAATCTAGGGGACTCGATGAAAATAGCCACCAACATGAAACCCACAGACAAATATTTGCATGTTGTAGATGAACTGGCAAAAGCAAATGAGTTTAATAGTTTTTACAAGAGGTTTGACAATTATGATTTTTCGGCTGAATGTGACATGGTGCTTGATGGTATTGCTACTGATGATGTTGATAGGCTAGAGATTGACCCTAAAACCATCAACAGGGTCCTTAAGCAAATCAATGTCAACAAGGCCATAGGTCCAGATGGTATCTCTGCTTTTCTATTAAGTACATGTGCAGATGAATTGACACCTGCCTGGTGCCCCTTTTTCTAGAGGTCCATACATTCTCATACCGTACCGACACAAAGGAAAAAGGCAATCATCACATCTGTCCCTAAGAAAACATGTCCACAGGAGAATAATGATTTTAGACTATTGCTTTAACCTCTGTTGTGATGAAGCATATGGAGAAGCTCATTGTGAGGAAACTACAGCTGGATGTAGGCCCACAGCTAGATCCCTTCCAGTTCGCATAAAAACACCAGATGCAACCAACAGCATAGTGCACCTAGTGACTAAACACCTTGAGAATCCTAGGGCCTATGCTAGACTGTTGTTTGTAGATTTTAGCTCAGCCTTTAACACTCTGCAGCCTCATGTTCTCCTGCAAATACTGCAGCAGATGAATGTCAACCCCTTTCTTATTAAGTGGTACCACTCATTTCTGACCAACTGCAGCCAGCAAGTCAGGGTGAACAGGACGTTGTCTGAACCCTTGACTATCAGCACCGGTGCCTCCCAGGGGTGCGTCAGTTCCCCAGTACTGTTCACACTGTACACCAAAGAATGCACATGCAGCACTGCTAACAATTACATGATTAAGTTCTCTGACAACACCGCTATCCTGGGTCTCATATCAGATACATCAGATACAGTTGTATACAAACATGAGATTCAGAACTTTGTCCAGTGGTGCGACAAACACTCTCTTACCCTTAACATCAAGATAACAATGGAGATGGTGTTCGACCCCAAATCCATTGGAGACCACTCACCAGTGGTTATCCATGACAAGAACATAGCCCAGGTAGACTCTTACAGATATCTGGGCATACACATTGACAATAAACTGACATGGAACGTTCACATAGAAAACATCTGTACTAGGGTCCAACAGTGGCTACACTTTCTTCGTAGGCTGAGGGTATTTGGTGTCAACCAGAAAGTGTTGCTCCTCTTCTGTAGTTGAGAGCATCGTGCGGTATGGCATCTCAGCCTGATTTGGCAATCTCAGTGTACAGTTGAAAGCCCAGATTACACGGCTAACACAGAGAGCCATTAAAATCATGGGAGTCAGGCAGCACCCAACACTCCAGGCTGTCCTTGAAGAAACAATCATCAGACAGGCCCAAAAAATTATTTCAGACCCCACCCATGTTCTCCACCCTGAGTATCTGCTTCTTCCCTCAAGCAGACGTTTCAGAGCCCCCCATTGTAGGCTCGACCATTTTAAGAACTCTTTTATCCCCCTGTCCATCAAAGCCCTAAATGGCAAGTCAGCCAGAGGTTTACCTCTATAACGCTGTTTTTAATTGTAATTATAAACTTGTACACCTTATGATGTTTTTTTTTTTTTACTATTATGATGACTACCCGTCTCTAATTTCAGTAAGCACGGGGAGAGCGGATAAATAGAGCCACACCGCAAGTAGAAAGGGGAGAGAGACTGGGCACCACAGAGCCGAACAGGAAGCAAGAGTTTTGTGATGATGAGAGATTTATTTTAATGAAGCGGTGTGTGATTAAAGTTCAATATTGCAAAGAGAAAAATAAATCCTTACCTGAACCAGGAAAGCTGCTTCTCGCCTCCTCTTTACACATGCATATACGGGTCAGGAGCTTCAATTAATGTTCACATCAACCATCAGAATGGGGAATAAATGTGATGTCTGTGATTTGGACCTTGGCATGATTGTTGGTGCCAGATGGGCTGGTTTGAGTGTTTCCGTAACTGCTGATCTCCTGGGATTTTCACGCACAACAGTCTCTAGAATTTACTCCAAATGATGTCAAAAACAAAAAAACATCCAGTGAGCGGCAGTTCTGTGGATGGAAATGCCTTGTTGATGAGAGAGGTCAACAGAGAATGGCCAGACTGGTTCAAACTGACAAAGTCTATGGTTAATCAGATAACAGCTCCATACGATTGTGGTGAGAAGAATAGATTGGTGCAGATTGGCGCTGTTTTGGCGGCACTAGGGTGACCTACACAATATTAGGCAGGTGGTTTTAATGCTTTGGCTGATCGGTGTGTGCAGTATATTCATATCATATCTCCATCAAAATATCTTTGTGTTCTGTAGTAAAAAGTCTACAAGTTTGAGATTGCATGAGGGTGATTAAATGATGAGGGAATTATCATTTCTTTAACAGTTTAAACAACTGTTCGGAGACTGCCGCAGCTTTTCCAGGTGCCACACACACACACACACTATAGTAGCCAATGCTTCTTTTCTGTGGAAAAATGACATAAGCCTGCAATTTCCCACCATATTTTACCCAACAGCTCAAAATATAAATCATTATTGTAGGCTTGCCGTAGTGGATTGGGGTAAGGCAAAAAAAAAAAAAAAAAAAATGTTTTAACAGATTTTTTATGTACTCGCTCAATTATGGTATTTTGTTCATTTTAATAAAAAAAAAAAATTTATGTACTGCAGCTCAAAATGTATTTAATGAAGTCAAAATATTTACCTGATTTGACATTACAACAGTTTAATTCTGTTCTTTGTGATTTCTAAGCATGTCACAGCTAGTCGCTACCTTTGTATACACACACACGCACACACACACACACATGTTGGTGCGGCTATCCTTATGAGGACTCTCCATAGACATAATGATTTTTATACTGTACGAACTATAGATTCTATACCCTTACCCTACCCCTAAACCTAACCCTCACAAAAAACTTTCTGCATTTTTATATTTTCAAAAAAACATTGTTTAGTATATTTTTTAAATGATTTGACTCATGGGGACACTAGAAATGTCCTCATAAACCACATTTATAGCATAATACCCTTGTAATTACCAGTTTGTAATCTAAAAATAATGTCCTCGTAAACCACCCAAACCCACCCACACACACATACAACAATCCCGTAATGGCTTTTAAGCTCAACAAGAATGAAATATCTTTTTATTTCTGTCAGCGTTTATATTCTGTAAGCATTCACGGCCACAGAGGCCGTTCCATGGAGGCCATTCCCCTGCCGCTGCAAGCGTCCACGGGCACGGAGGCCGTTCCCCTGCCACTGCCAGCATTCACGGCCACAGAGGCCATTCCCCTACCGCTGTCAGCGTCCATAGCCACAGAGGCCATTTCCTCGCTGCTGTCAGCGCTCACGGCCATGGAGGCCATTTCCCCTCTGCTGACAATGTCCTCGGCCAAGGAGACCGTTCTCCTGTCCCTGTCAGCATTCATGGTCACGGAGGCCATTCCATGGAGGCCATTCCCCTGCCGCTGCAAGCGTCCACGGGCACGGAGGCCGTTCCCCTGCCACTGCCAGCATTCACGGCCACAGAGGCCATTCCCCTACCGCTGTCAGCGTCCATAGCCACAGAGGCCATTTCCTCGCTGCTGTCAGCGCTCACGGCCACGGAGGCCATTTCCCCTCTGCTGACAATGTCCTCGGCCAAGGAGACCGTTCTCCTGTCCCTGTCAGCATTCATGGTCACGGAGGCCATTCCATGGAGGCCATTCCCCTGCCGCTGCAAGCGTCCACGGGCACAGAGGCCGTTCCCCTGCCACTGCCAGCATTCACGGCCACAGAGGCCATTCCCCTACCGCTGTCAGCGTCCATAGCCACAGAGGCCATTTCCTCGCTGCTGTCAGCGCTCACGGCCACGGAGGCCATTTCCCCTCTGCTGACAATGTCCTCGGCCAAGGAGACCGTTCTCCTGTCCCTGTCAGCATTCATGGTCATGGAGGCCATTCCCCTGCCCCTGTCAGTGCTCTCAGCCATGGAGACTGTTCCCCAGTCACTGCCAGCACTCCCGACCATGGCGGTCGCCGCACAGCCGGTCCAGTTCCCCTGGTTATCAAGTCTGTCCAGTCCACAGCGGCCACTGTCCAGTTTCCTGAGGCTGTCGACGAGCCTGTCCAGTTCCCTGTGGTTATCGAGTCTGTCCTGTTCCCTGAGGCTGTCAACTAACCGGACCCAGTTCCCTTCCTGAATCCTCTTCCAAGGCCACTGGACCCAGTCCCCTTCCTGAAGCCTCCTTCCAGGTTGCTGGACCCCTCTCCCTTCCTTAAACCTCCTCCCTGGTCCCTCTCACCAGTTCCACCTTGGACTGCCCTGATGGTCCCTCCCTCTCTTCCCTTCCTTTTCTGTTCTGTGTTAGTGCCTGTTCTGTTTGTCTTGTCTGGTGTTTGATGTTCCTCTTTTGGGATGCCAGGAGGCATCCCTTTGAGAGGGGGTAGTGTCAGGATCCTGTCACTCTGTCAATCTGGATTTTTGTGGTGACAGGATCCTGACACTCTTATTCTGTGTCTGTGTTGAGCACATGGCTCAGGGGTTCTCTCTTGGCCATGTGCTCTACTTGTCCTTGTTTTTTTGTCTCTGTATAAGCACACGGTTTTAGGTTGTGGTTTCCCTGCCGTGTGCGCTCCGGTAGGTTTTGTGTTTCATGTTCGAAGCATGGTGTCTGGATCCTGACTCTTCTGTTTGGTTCGGTTCTGGTGTCGGGATCCGGACACTCATGCTCCATGTCGTGTTTTTCTTCCTACCCTCCCTCCCTGGTCAGTCCCTCTTGTGTTGGTGTATCTGTTGTGGACGCCAGGAGGTGTCCATCAGGGGAGGGGAACTGTCACAGTCTGGCCAGACTGTGCCTCTCCTGATTGTGTGTCTGTCTCTCTCAGTGTCATGTCTGTGTGAGCCATGTCTGTGTGTGTCAGTGTTTTCCCTCATGTGTTTCAGGTGCCACCGGTAGGTGATTGGCATTTCTGTGGGAATGCTGAGCACTCAGCTCATCGATGATCTGCATTTCCATGGAAACGCTGATTACGTGGCTCAATAGCGGACCAACGATGCCTGTCCCTCGTTATTTACTTCCTAATTTTAACCCCCCTCGTGTTTCTTGTCTTTGCTGAATTATTTTTTTTGTCAGGGAGTGTATCAGTTGGTCTATGTCACATTATTCTGTTGGTAAAGCTTTTATAGCCCTCAGTCAGTTCGTTAACACTGGCTAGAGACTAGTTCTGTTTTGGTTTTATTTTCCTCCATTGTGAGAGTTTTTGTTTGTGTTTTTGCCTTGGTTTAATAAAGCTCTCTTTTGTTTTCCATCTCTGCTTTTTGGTCCTTCATCTCTGCAACACTACTGTGACATAATATATCAGGACCCACTTTATATTAGGTGGCCTTAACTATTATGCACTTAACCATTTGATAAAATGTACTTATTATGTACATACTCGTTGTTGCATTGTAATTACATTTAAAGTACTTCCATTTAATTACATTTGTAGTTACACTGTTAAATTTAAAAACCCCTAACCCAACCCTTACCCAAAAACCTAACTCTAACCCCTAATCCTAACCCTAACCTTACTCCTAAACCTGTCCGTACCTCAACCTCAGTAGCAGCAAATGTGGGAATTTAGTTACACAGTAAATACATAGTCTTGTATGCATTTAATGTTAGTACATAGTAGTTAAGGCCACCTAACATAAAGTGTGACCATATATCCTAGCAATCCTTATTTCAGTTATGTTTCTGAACTTCTGAGCTTTGTATTTTACCATCAAGTGTGTTAAATACACCTTTTTTGTTCAGCCACCTTAGTGTTTATCAATAGGTTAAAAAATAACCACTACAGTCCATGATAGATTTTCATCTGTTGTTTCTGTACCTTCTTGTTTCACGCAAGAACACAAATTAACAAAATTTTAACCAATTTCACCATAAATGTTGAATGTATTTTTCTACAATAGCATGAGTTTAACAAAATAATAATTGATAGCATGAAATGTTACAGCAGAGAGCGCAGATAAAGTATACAAACTCTGTAGATAACAAGGTGAAGCAACAACATGTTTATTTTGTTTATTACTGTGTATTGAACCGATATTTAAGAACAAACTATTCAATCATAAAATTTTTCATGACGTGTAAACAATAATGAGAATAACTGTATTAAATGTTTTTAATTCAAAATAAAGTGTACAATTTTGGTGATTAAAACATTATTCTGAGAAACACAATTCTTGATACACAATTACACACATATTTTCCTTGAGTTTTGTGGGTTTTAAAGAAAGAAATTGACACGTAAACTACAAGAACAGGGAGACAGACCATTATTTTCTTTTATAAAATTGCCATTTCAAAATCCTGTTCATCAATTATTATTTTATTTTTGTGCACAGATGACTCGCAGTGTAAAAATCGTCCTGGTTACTTGCGTAACCTCCATACCCTGATGAGGGAACAAGACGTTGTGTTGATGTAGTGACACTAGGGGTCACTCTTGGGAGCCCGAAACACCACTGGTCTTTGATAAATGCCAATGAAAATTGGCGAGTGGTATTTGCATGCCACTCCCCTGGACATACGGGTATAAAAGGAGCTGGTATGCAACCACTCAACCACACATGCTGAAGAGCTGAGACAAGGTCCGGCCATTTCAGTGGGTAGTTCAGCTTTGCGGCAGGAGGGACACAACGTCTCATTCCCTCCATCAGGGAACGGAGGTTACGCAAGTAACCAGGATGTACCGCAAGTAACTAGGATGTTCCCTATCTGTCACTCACTCGATGTTGTGTTGATGTAGTGACACTAGGGGTCCCTATACAAAATGCCGCAACTGGCTGAACTGTGTTACGTGAACTGGCGGTGTGTGATGGGCAGACCACTGTGTGCCTCATAGCCAGTGCACCAGGTAACCTCTCCCAACATAGTTATGAGTGTCAAACAGCCCTTTGGGGACAAGTCGACTACCCAAAAGATAGAGACAGGCTAACCCAGTCGTGGCCTCTTTTCCCCTTCTTTTTTTCTACTCCCTAAAAAACAAGGTGGATTATCCGACTGGGCCGCCAGGTCTAGTCGGGGGGTGTCCCTCCCAAGGGGAGGACACCGCGGAGACCACACCTCGCCCAAAGAGAGGGGGAGATATTTAAGTGGAAAATACATCATGCCGACCATGTGGAGAGTCTCATGGTAGATCCTACCCAACGGGAGAGGAGTTGCTACAAACATGGAGACTGTGGCAGAGGGGGCTCTGGCCAAGGAAGACGCAGTTTGCCAACAGGGAAACGAATTAGCGGAAGATATACATCGCATGGGGTTACCTTACAGGGAACCGCCACATGCGGAGCATGTACCCCAGAACAGGGCTCTTAGTTAGCACGTGTACTGGGCCGGCAGCAAGTCTCTCCAAAAACTCGACTGCCACAGGGCTCGGAGGAAGTCAACCAGGGAACATAGTTTGTGAACACTACTGGAAATTAATGGCGCACGTCTTCAGCTCAGAGGAGGTGAAAGGCGCTATGTGCAAGCGATACACCCGGCCGGCTTATCCGCTTGTATTGCGTGCCACTACCTGGGATGAAACCGGTTCCACCCGGAGGTTGTAGAACCTTGCAAAGGTGTTGGGTGTTGCTCAGCCCGCTGCTCTGCAAATGTCTGTTAGAGAGGCACCCCTGACCAGGGCCCAGGAGGCCGCTATACCCCTGGTAGAATGGGCTCGTAGCCCTACAGGGGGCGGCACGTCCTGGGCATGATATGCCATAGCTATGGCGTCAACGAGCCAGTGGGTGATCCTCTGCTTGGAGACAGCGCTTCCTTTCCACTGTGCGCCAAAGCAGACAAAGAGCTGCTCAGAGATCCTAAAGCTCTGCGTGCGATCCAAATAGATGCGTAAAGCGCGGATCGGACACAACAATGACAGGGCTGGGTCTGCCTCCTCCTGAGGCAGCGCTCGCAGGTTCACCACCTGGTCCCTAAAAGGGGTTGTGGGAACCTTGGGCACATAGCCCGGTTGGGGTCTCAGGATCACGTGAGAGTAGCCTGGACCGAACTACAGGCACGTTTTGCTGACAGAGAACGCTTGCAGGTCACCTACCCTCTTGATGGAAGCGAGCGCAATCAGGAGGGCAGTCTTCAAAGAGAGTGCCTTAAGCTCAGCTGACTGCAAAGGCTCAAAGGGGGCTCTCTGCAGACCCAGAAGAACTACAGAGAGGTCCCATGAGGGAATGAGGCACAGTCTGGAGTGATTCAGCCTCCTGGCACCTCTCAGGAACCTGATGATCAGGTCGTGCTTCCCTAAGGACTTACCATACACTGTGTCGTGGTGTGTTGCTATAGCAGCAACATACACCTTCAAGGTGGAAGGGGACAGCCACCCTTCCAACCTCTCCTGCAGGAAGGAAAGCACCGATCCGACTGCGCATCTCTGGAGGTCTTCCCGTCGGGAAGAACACCACTTAGTGAACAGATGCCACTTAAAGGCATACAGGCGCCTCATAGAGGGGGCCCTAGCCTGAGTGATCGTGTCTACCATCGCAGGTGGTAGACTGCTTAGGTCTTCCGCATCCCGTCCAGGGGCCAGACATGGAGATTCCAGAGGTCTGGTCGCGGGTGCCAGAAGGTGCCCCATCCCTGAGAAAGAAGATCCTTCTTCAGGGGAATTCACCGGGGGGGGGGGGGGGATGTCGCGAGGAGCGTGAGGTCCAAGAACCACATCTGGGTGGGCCAGTAGGGTGCTACCAGGACGACCTGCTCCTCGTCCTCCCTGACCTTGCATATTTGCGTAGGCCAGGAGGCCAGCTGTGTGCCAGCGCGTCTATGCTGAGGGGTGCCTCTGTCAGGGCGTACCAGAGCGGGCAGTGGGAGGATTCTTGGGAGGGGAACAGGTCTACCTGTGCCTGTCCGAATCAACTCCAAATCAGCTGGACCACCTGAGGGTGGAGTCTCCACTCTCCCCTGAGGGTAACCTGCTGTGACAGCGCGTCCGCTGCAGTGCTGAGGTTGCCGGGATGTGAGTGGCTCACAGTGACTTGAAGTGCTGCTGACTCCAGAGGAGGAGACGGCGGGCGAGTTGTGACATACAACGAGAGCGCAGACCGCCTTGGCGGTTGACATATGCTACCACTGCCGTGTTTTCTGTCCGAACTAACACGTGCTTGCCCCGGATCAATGGCTGAAACCTCCACAGGGTGAGCAGAATTGCCAACAACTCGAGGCAGTTGATGTGCCAATGCAGTCGCGGGCCCGTCCACAAGCCGGCAGCTGCGTGCCCATTGCAAACAGCACCCCAGCCCATTTTGGAGGCGTTTGTCGTGACCACGACGTGCCTGGAGATCTGTTCAAGGGAACACCTGCCCGTAGAAATGAGAGTGATGACCACGCGTTGTGTCTCGCGGCACCATGCCCATCTCGGGACTCGAGTCTGAAGCCAGTGCTGAAGCGGTCTCATATGCATCAACCCGAGCAGGGTGGCCACCGCTGAGGATGCCATATGCCCCAGGAGCCTCTGAAAGAGTTTCAGTGGAACCGCTGTTTTCTGTTTGAACGTCTTCAAACAGGCCAGCATCGACTGTGCGCGCTCGTTCGTGAGGCGCGCTGTCAAAGAGACTGAGTCCAACTTCAAACCGAGGAAAGAGATGCTCTGAACCGGGAGGAGCTTGCTCTTTTCCCAGTTGACCTGAAGCCCTAGTCGGCTGAGGTGTGAGAGCACCAAGTCCCTGTGTGCACACAACATGTCCAGAGAGTGAGCTATGATTAGCCAATCGTCGAGTTGAGAATGCGAACACCCACTTCCCTTAACGGGGCAAGGGCTGCCTCTGCGACCTTCGTGAAGATGCAAGGGGACAAGGACAGGCTGAATGGGAGGACCTTGTACTGATACGCCTGACCCTCGAATGCAAAAAGCAAGAAGGGTCTGTGTCGAGGTGGAATCGAGACGTGGAAGTACGCGTCCTTCAGGTCTTCTCACAGTGAGAACATGAACCGTCCAGGAACGCTGCCTCCGTGTGGGTCGCGCCCAGACACGAAAGACAGCGATCATGACCATCTGAAGTTGAGAGGTAACGACCGCAACCAGGAATAACACACAATTGGAAAGGCATCTTTAAAAAGACGCGTCTTTAAAAAGACGTTCCGTGTGTGCCACTCTTTTAGAGAAATATACTCTTTTAGAGAAATATACTCTTTCAGAAAATATACTCTCTTTTTTCTGCCGAAGTGCCCAGGGGAATTCTCTGCAGTGCACCAGTGCAGAGGAGGGAGAAGTCGCTAAAATGTGCCATCAGATCCAGCAGAGGCGAATGAACAGTCCTGAGAATTCAGCTCAATGTGCATGACCGTTCGGCTCCGAAGAGAAAATCTAGGGAATAGGGAAGAGGCTAGATAGGGAATATCTTATATGAATATCTTATTCATGCATTTATACTCTAGGTCAGTGGTTCCCAAACATTTTACCGTGGTGTACCCATCCAAACAATAAACACCCTTATTCTCAAAGAATCCTATATTAATATAGCATATATATAATGTTAGATGAAGTATATTAAAACATGCAAATGCAAAACATTTAACTTTGTACATTAACACCCTTATATCAAACTGGTTATTGCCCAAAATTTTAACATTTTGAATAAAAGACTCACTGATTAATGAGATGGGTGTGCATGATGTGACTCACACATCACAACTCGCAAAGCAATGTTTGGTTGTATTGGAGAAAGTCTGAGTCTTAAGTTGTGTTCTACACACTGTCTGTGTGTCTTCATACTAGTGAGAGCTGAGAACCCACTTTCACAAAGGTACGTAGTCGCGAAGGGCAGTAATGTCTTTAAAACGCAATATGCCAAGGCAGGATACTTTGCACGCAATGCAATCCACAAATCTGGAAGTGACTTTTTGAGTGAAGTCAATTTTCATAGGGTCACTTGTAGAGATTTCAAGAAGACTCTCTCCCTCAAATATCAGCAAGTGCTGTGCAGGTGTGGCAGATTAAACTAAACAGGCTGATCAGAAAATTTTAGCGAAGTCTCTTGCTAGTGTTCATAGGGAAATTATTAAAACCTGATCAAACTGGTTTTGTGCCTGGTCAGAGTTCATTTTGTAACCTTCTTCACCTGTTTTACTTTCTTTACACTTCTCAATCCAGTTGCACTGACTTGGTTATTCTGTCCTTAGATGATGAAAAAGTGTTTGATCAGGTGGAATGGTCTTATTTGTTTGCTGTACTTCAGAATTTTGGCATGTAAAAATGTATTAGCTGGATCAAGATTTTATATGGGACCCTAGCATTCAATTACTTACAGAGTGCTATCGCCCTAATTTGGACTTCATAGAGGTACTCGCCAAGGCTGTCCACTGTCTCACCTACTTTATGCCCTGGCTATAGAACCCCTAGCTGAAGCAATTCGCCCAGATGAAACAATTTATGGGTGTAGTCCTAACACCACATCACACAAAATACAATTGTATGCAGATGATGTTTTGCTGTACATAACCAAACCCTTTAGCAGTATCCCAGTGATCTTAGATACTATAAAAGTAGTTGGCTCTTTCTAGGGTTATGAAATTAACTGGAATAAAAGTGAATTTATGCCAGTAGGGCTTAAAGATTATTCTTAAATTTTGCACTTCCCATTTAAATTCTCTAAGTAAAAATTTACCTATCTTGGTGTTGTAATGACCAGATTATCTAGCTCTCTGTATACAACTACCCTCCCCTATAAGAAAAAATTAAAAAAATATACAATTCTGGATGTCCCTCCCCATCTCTCAGATAGGAAGGGTTAATGCTATTAAAATGATTTTTCTTCCACAACTTCTAAATCTTTTTCAGAACATCCTCGAATTTCTTCCTAAAACTTTTTTAAACAATTTGACTCAATTATCGTGCCTTTTATCTGTTTTTTTATTTTTATTTTTTTATTTTTTATAATCGGATCAAAAAAGCACATCTCTGTAAACATAAGAGGGAGGGGGTTCTGGTGCTCTTAAATTTCTACATTTATTATTTGGCCTCTAATCTCTAATTCTAATCTGAATTTTATCAAAACTACTGTAGGAACGCAATGGATTCTGGAAATGGCTGGAGCTTATGATATAGGAACTGTGATACTCTGCCCAGTAAATAGTGAAAGACCTATTTACAGAGGTAACTTTATGATTCACAATCTGATTCGTATTTGGAAACAAGCCAAAACCTACTTCGGTGTGAAGACGTTATCCTTTTTACTTCCCATAGCAGACAATACTACTTTTCTACCAAATATGCTGGGGTGCGTCTCCCGTACAATGACTTAACTCACTGCTTAACCACCGTAGTACGACGCATCATTAGAGAAACTAACTAGCTAGTCACAACTGTCATCCCGAAACCCTAGTAACTATGTTGAACAACCATCGTTTGAACCACGTTGGTTCAACAACTGTCATTAATGACGTTAGTCGAGGGGTGGAGTAATAACTTCTGTGGAGAATGGATATCAATTTTTAACAGCTCATTAATATGGATAGAAAGCATTTATTGTAAATAAATAAATAAAATAAAAAACTGCTTAAGACACAAAATAAACGTTTACATTTATATGCATTTTGTAAGTGGCGTACTCTTTACTACAGCATACAAGTGGTTCTGTCAGTATAAGCAGCTCCACAGCAAAGTAATTTCCCCGCAATGCTGCTGTAAATAATGAACATCTGAGGACTACTTCGCTGTTTTCTGTTCTCTGTTGTTTCGCTTTATTTTCATGTCCCTCTGTTGCTGATGTGTTTGTTTTCTTTGCAGCATTGAGCTCCAATAGTAGGCTTTTCCCTCTTACCTCGCTTTACAGCATTTGAGCACATACATATGCATACTTTTCAAAAACCAATAAGAACGACACTTTTATTCTTGACACAATGAAAGATATAGAATGAAATATATATGGAGTGAAAGATACAGACTGGGTCTGGCAAATGGGGCTCTGGTGAAGCTGTGTGGTGCTGCATGGCATCAAACATACAATTTTCAACTTGCTTTTCAGTGACAGAGAAGATAAAAACCCTTCACCATCTGAATTTAAATACAAAATATAATATCCCATTTGATGACCGAAAATAAAAAATTTTTATCATGTGTTTTGAATTAGTGCTTTTCTAATACACTAGGAATTCATCCAGTAGTTTAACATGTGGAAATTGGCACATAATAGGTGATCCTTGTGACTTTGTGCATCACAGTAGCATTGGAATGCCAGATCAAAATGTAGGCAATTATTGTGTGAATCATGTCATGCAATGTCATTACTTCATTAACTACCACAATTATGTCATTAATAAATGAAATAAGTGTGATTATGAATCCCATGTATGGAATGAAATACAAACCTTAATTGTTTTGCAGTGGCAACCCACCATCACATACACTACAACATTTAAGTAACTAAAGATGGCTATGTAAATATTTTCACAATACACAAGATAATAGCCATGATAATATAAGCCAAACATGACACAAAATACATCCTTTACTTAAATCCTACAGTTCCCAAGAGAGGCCTTACTTCTCATTTGTCCCAAGCCACAGCATGAAAACTATGAAAAAACAGCATGAAAAAAGCTTTTTTTAAAACCAAAAACCCATGAACAGATATCCATTCCTCATGTGCATCAGTAGCAGGTGTATTAATGACTCTCCTAATAAAAACAGTATCTATGTGTGTTTCAAATGCTCAACAATGGTGGCTTTACAAAGAATCCTACAGCTTGAGCACAGAAGGTGATGCAGTGTATATAAATGCCTACATAATGACAAATTTTACCCCACTTGACTTTCTATCTGATGATTACATCATAAGAAAATTCTTGGTTCCAAGGACCAAGATCCTTGAATTGCTGCAGGTAGTGAAACCACACCTTCAGAGGGCCACAAGAAGAAACTATGCCTTAAGTCCAGCAGTGTAGTTCTTTGCTGCACAGCATTAATATGCTGTGGGAAGTTTTATGGAGATGGTTGGTGATGGCCTGTGGCTCAGCGAGTCTTTGGTCAGCAAGGCTGTGACAGC
The DNA here is from genome assembly GCF_019703515.2 of Myxocyprinus asiaticus. NCBI lineage: Eukaryota > Metazoa > Chordata > Actinopteri > Cypriniformes > Catostomidae > Myxocyprinus > Myxocyprinus asiaticus. The sequence goes on along the minus strand of NC_059392.1, from coordinate 17,373,379 downwards.
AGTAACACCTTTGCTGTTACAGTTTATGAACACCATGCTGACTTTCCACAAAACTCCTCAAGAAATCCAGCTGGCCAATCAACAGTTCCATAATATTGCCAACATCCCCAGAGTGATTTGCATCATCGATGGCACCCTGATCCCAGTGTCAAGTTCCGTGGTGAATGAGAAGGAAGGGCTATCCAGCCATTAATGTTCAAATAGTGTGTCATCACCAACAGGAGCAGAAGTAAGAGAACATTTCATTCAGAATATGTTTGGTTACTTTTTTTTTTTTTTTTTAAATACAGTTGGTTACTGTATTTCTGTTATCTCATCTGACTGACATAACTTGTGTTAATAAACATTACGTGTAATTGCCTACCTTGGTCTATGTTTCTCCCCCTGCAAACATTAATTGAAAGACTACTGCAAACAAATAGCATATATTTGTTTTCTATAACAAAGCCTGTTGAGAATATTCCATATTCTGTTATATTCTACTTCTGTCAACACGACACAATAAACACAAAACCACTTACACAGACATGTAATCCCATATAGAAATCAGATATACTGTATGGCTATACAAGTATATTTCTACAGTCATTGTTCATTTGATTGGGCATACTGGCTATATAAAACTACACTGTGATTTGGGCAATTATGTTTTACATATATGAAAGTGTAATATTTTGAAATATGTGAATGATTGAATTTTACACTTAGCAGTTTTCTGACACTACACTCAAAGTACTGCAGATATGTTGCATTTATGTACAGTACAGATAACTTTTTATATAAGTGAAAACTCTTAACATGCATATTGTGTTTTACATATATTGCCATATGTGAAATTTCTCTTGTTTCAATGTTGTCACAAAGATATTTGCTTGTAAATAATAAAATAACTTTTCTACGCGGAAACGAATGAAATCCAGCGTTCCAAACGGCATAAATAATGCCTTCGGAGGGCACTTCAAAAGGAGAACAGTCACGCTGGAAGATCGTTTCAAACAGAATTTCCAATAAAAATAACTTAAAAAGTGAATTATGTTTTCAAATGTTCGGTGGAACTGCAGGTTTGGAAAACGGCAAATCGTTGAACTATGTTGGTAACGATGAAACTTGCGACCATAACGATAACATTATCATTAGACCATAAAAGCTAACGATGCTTTTGGGAAATTCACCCTTGGACAGTGGCTTTAAAAAGTGGAGGGATGTAGGTATTTGTTCCATAGGTGACCTGTATTTTGATGGGACCTTTGCCACTTTTGAAAAACTTTTCAGGCTTTTGCAAATCAGAAACTATGGGTAAACACACTCAAACAAGTTTTCAATAGCTAGCAGGTGTCTTAAAATTCATTATGGTAAAGAAAAAATATGTTTATATGTTTATATGAGACCTTACAATCTTTTTACCTGTCGTCAACATCTACAATTAAAGCTGTATGGGAGGAGGAACTAGGGATTGAAATTTCTGATGAGCTTTGGGAAGACAGTCTTTAGGAGATTCAACAATGCTCCATATATTCCAGTCATTGTATCATCCAATTCAAAATTACACATAGGCTTTATTATTCAAAGACTAAATTACAAAATCTCCTACGTAGAGAACACTAGCTCCATTGCCCTGACAACTGCTCGTTTCTCCATCCTGCTCATTATCTGCTGCACCTGTCTCCTATTATCCTGGAATGAAATTTTCATGATTTGGTATGCTATCACGTGCCACTGTCTTTGCAGCATTGATGCGCAGCAAAAAACCGAATGTATACCCTCCCTCTTGGCACTGATAAGCAAACCAATGATATTCAATTGCAAGAATTTTTCAGGGCCTGTAAGGTTCTTCGGTTGGCAGTGTCATTACAAATATACATACAGTATATAGTATATACAAATACATCTGCATGTCATGCATTACCTTTCACCATATGTGGCCATGCTTGGCCATTTTAATATAATGCATATTATACTGTGATTATAATACAATTATATTATATTAAAAATAGTATAAATTATAATAATTGTATTACTGGTGTCTGGAGCATTTCTGGAATTAGATATTTGTCATCTCGCTGATCTTTGAGAATACATGCCTTTGATTTGGCCCTGTATCAGATGCATGAGCATGTGCATTGAATACACAGCAACAGGTCTGGCTGAAAGCCTTTGATGGACGTGTTGCTGTTTACACTCAATGAACCGAAGGCGCATGCTGACTCTCACAAGGGGGAAAAACATAAAACAGGATAAAACATTTTGAAAAAAAACAAACAAAAAAAAAAAAAACAAGAAAACCAACGAGGTATCAAGAACAGACATGAACCAAGCAACAAGGAAAACATACAAAACAATCTGTTACAGGACTGAACACGAGAGGAGCTTATATAGGGAAGCCAACTGGAGATGGAGAATCAGCCGATGAATAAGCCAGGCAGAGTCTCGTAGTACTACACCCGTTCCCAGAGTGTTTCTGTTGCCAGAAGAGGTTCGAGTCAAAAACGTTAACAGGTGTAAGACTTTGCGGAAAACAAAGTCTAGATCAGTGGTTCTCAAACTTATTTGTACCAAGGCACATCTTTGTAAATATTAAATTTCCAAGGCACACAATTTTTTCCCTCAAAATACAATGACGCATACATCCTCATAAATGTGAAATAAATTGTATTAAACCTGAAACACAAATCAGAAATTAAAAATGGACTTGAAACCATGGTAAATTATATCTGTGAAAAAAATATTTAAAAAAATGTACTACACAAATTTCATAGAATATTTGAAATAGGTTATTTAGGTTGTAAGGACAAATCAGCGCTCTACGCAAACATTTTTATTTAGGAAAAAAATGCAAAAGAATAATGACGGATAAAAATAATATGATGATTATAAAACAAGGTTTGTTTATTTTTTGGAAATTGCATTGACCTGGAATTTGCATAAGCGCGATGCCATGCAGCATCTTGGTAGTCTCATTATAAAGTGTGAACATTTCAACAGGATATGCAGTTTTAATAGGTTTTTGCAGTCTGGCAGTGCGTGGTTATAATGTTACAATGCGCACCTCCGTTACAAGCAGAATAATGTTTGGTTCGGTGCGCTGTCACCCTCTCGCAGTTGTGCAAAGAGGCTCTTATTGTTAGTGACATTTCATGGTTATTTTTTATTTATTTATTTATTTATTTATTTTTTTGTTGTTGCTTTTGCTTATCATGATGATTTAGACGAGGACGCTGACATGCTGTTTACTAGTATCGCACATTTTATGGATTCATGCATTTTTATTTGACTCACTATTTTTCTCAGAGGTTTAGACCTCATCCATCAATAATTAATTATTCAAAACACTGTCCGTCATTTTGATAGATAGGCCTACAAGCAAGAATCTCCGCTTAAACCATTTTCACGTGGTATATCTTCACTATCTCTCGGTCTATGTGTGCGCTCGAAAGAGAGGAGAGGAGAGCGCTCGCAGCCGTGTGAGACTGAGAAAACGGCGCTTTGAATGCAAAACTAACTAACGTGCCACTTTTAAAAGTACTTGGTATATCATGCAAGATGCATCAGGGAGTTTTTATTCTGATTGTAGGTTGCAATAATAAGTTCATAACTTTGGGTGTAAGATCAGCTGTCACTTGCACCGGTGCAGCCAAATAATTGTCTGAATTCACACGCAGTAATATTCACTCGCAAATGCTGGAGCTCTATAAATTCCATGGCACACCAGCACACCTGCCTCGGTACACCAGTGTGCCGCGGCACACCGTTTGAGAACCACTGGTCTAGATGATAACTATAAACGCTCTAATTAAAGGTAGGCTCAAATTAGACTTGTCTTCATGATCAGGCTCTTCTTCCAAATTAGACTTCTCTTCTGAATTGGACTCGAATTGGACTTCTTCCTGAATCAGACTCGATTTGGACTTCTTCCTGAACTGGACTCTGTGGTTCGTTCGTGTCAAGGGGTTTTAACCTTTTCTCATTTGACAGAACCCAAAAGAATTCAGACCAATCAGAAGTTAACTTTAGCCTTGGGCATAGCCAGCTTTCTCTTCCCATTAAATTAATTCACATTCTTAAATTTCCCGCTCTGACTATGTTAAAGTTCCATCACAAATTTCATAGTAGTAACAAAACACATTAAATCCAATAATACTTTTTATCATCATTCTGGACTTCAAGAGGCAAATACATACTAAACACTTCTACTTTCTTATTAAATGACAGTTATAACATTAGTTATAATGCATGATAGTTAATAGTTGTCATTTTGTTAGTTTTAAATATTGATAACATTACAGGGGGTAGTCTGAAAATTAATTAATAATAATTTTCTTTATTTATCACACATTATACATTTGCACATATACAGTGAAATTCTTCTTTTTCACATATCCCAGCTAGGCTGGGGTCAGAGTGCAGGGTCAGCCATGATATGGCACCCCTGGAGCAGATAGGGTCAAGGACCTTGCTCAAGGGCCCAACAGTGGCATCTTGGCAGTGCTGGGGCTTGAACCCCTGACCTTCTGATCAGTAACCCAGAGCCTTAACCGCTGAGCCACCACTGCCCCTAAAAAACCCATGGCTAAATTATATATTTTCGAGGGTAGATATAAATGTAGAAAGACACAGAAATACTTAAATTCACAATCCATGTATCAGGAATTAAGTTAAATTCAGCCTTAGAATTTCTGTGGATTAGAATGCTTCCTATATTTCTCTCCAGAGGTCATAAAACTCCAGGAGGGACATTCTCCTTTTGTTCTAAACACAATGGCTTCTTTAGTATGTGAGTATTTAAGGAAATGGGGAGGAGATGGTGTCTCATGACTTTCCTTGGCCATTTGCTTAATTAATTCAATTGGGTTTTGAATGTATATTTGCTTGGATCCGCAGGAAACAGTGAACTTTGGTCCTTTTGGGAAAAACAAGTCCACATGGCTTTCGACACATCTTCCTTTGTTGTGTGGCAGCCAAAAGCTCAGCAGATGTGGTCGAGGTTATCTTTAAGGCCATTGTTCTGTTATTGGTGCCTGGTTTGTGGATCAGCCTTTGGCGCTCATTGTTGAGTCCATAAAACCTAAAAATGGATGCTTCACACTGAAAGTAGCAAAGAATCATCTTTCTGTTTGATGGCAGGATGCAGATGTTATTCTTGGGTTTTATGACTTGAACAGTCCAAAGGTCACACTCTTAGAGACGTAAGCAGAATTATATGAAGATCTCTGTGTGTTGTCCCCACTTCGTGAGGTGATTGTTTGAAGTGGAAACGTCGGCGAGTGCTGTAGAAACAGGCTGGAGAATCAGACACACAAAGCAAACAAGATAACACCTCCAGAACTGGCTGAGGTACTGGTGTAGGGCATGGGGTTGTTTATTAGCGGTGGTTCTAGGGTTGTGTTCTTTGGGGAGTGGCAGTACTAACTGGTTTGCCATGGCTAATTTTAAGCTTGCAAACATGTTTGAGTCATCCCTAATTATCGTTGTGTTTCTGTGCATCGGCAGAGGTGTAATTTCGATAAGATTTGGTGAATTTTCAGGTTCTTCATCATGCCTTTCCTGACCCCTCTTGAACACCCGTGGGAAGGCTGCCCTACAGTTGCTTACCGATTCCCGTACTCCGTTAACTCTCTTGTAGAGGAGCAAAGCAAGGGTAAGTGTCAGGACATATCCCACTGCAGTTGAAATACAGAGTCCTTTGTCAGCCGCAGGCCAGGATTGGATAACGTTGGAGCCGGATATTGTCCATCCTCCTGGATCCTTTGTTCCAATTCAGGATCGAGGGTGAAGGAATGCTGTTTAAAGAATGGAAAGATTTCAAGCTCTGTTTGGTATTCCTTGCTCGTGAGATGATACAGGGTCAAATCCCCAATGTGGAGGATTGCATCCTTAGGGATGTTGATCCACATGATCTGGTTGGGAAGTATAACGCAAGTGGCTGTATCATGCTGATCATAGGTTAGAGTCGCTACTAGGGCTGGAGTGTTTCCCAGCCATTGGTCCCCTACGATCTCGGCTTGGGTTGAGACCACTTGGGACCGAGGCGTAGCCTTGGCAGGACAGCATGTATCTGTCCTCATGGGCTGTAGGCCACAGATCATGCCAGTATTGTCATGGATGAAGGGTTTACTAGGGCAAAGGTAATGAACGTCTTTGGTTCAAGTACACATATGCAAATTTGTGGTGCAAAGATGGTCGAGGAAATTTTTTTCCAACATGTACTGTGAGTACTAGGGATGCCATCGGAGGAGAGAGAACAAAACAAAGAAGGGACTTATAATCAGCGCTTCCCACTTCAAAGTGTAGCCAGGATTATGGACAGAGCTACCATACAGACAACTTGAGTTTTTATGTGGAGGGGCGTGAGTATGGAGCCTGCCGACCAGCCGAAATGCTCTACAACTGAGTTTAAATGGAGCCAAGAGTCAGAGATCATTGATCTTCTGACCTGCCTGGATTTCCCTTATTTTATCTTTGCGCTCCTGCTATGTTGGTGCAGCTATCATTATGAGGACTCTCCATAGACATAATGATTTTTATACTGTACGAACTATAGATTCTAACCCCTAAACCTAACCCTCACAAAAAAGTTTCTGTATTTTTACATTTTCAATAAAACATTGTTTAGTATGTTTTTTTAAGCGATATGAATTATGGGGACACTAGAAATGCCCTCATAAACCACATTTATAGCATAATACCCTTGTAATTATCATTTTGTAACCTAAAGAAAGTCCTCGTAAACCACTTAAACCTCTTTGATCAGGGCTTCTTGGAGCAGCTGATAGTCTGACTGTGTCTGTGCTGATTGTCTGTCCAAGAAGTTTCGCACCTCATGACAGGACATTGTTCTTAGTAGGTAGAACCTGTCTCAGGTGGTCGCATGAGGTGTCGCCTGCAGGTGAAAATCTAAGTCTTTTAGGTAGGCGTGGATATCATGGCCCCCTGTAGGATTTGGGGTGAACTTATGGATGTTCCTGGCCAGTTTGTCAAGGTCCTTTTGGGCCATTCTGTTGGTGGCTTCTAGGTCAGCTTGGAGGGGTCCCTTTCTTTGGGCGGTAGTGGAGAGTTCTTGGGAGAAGGCTGGTGGGGTTTTGTGCTGGCCTTTGCATTTACCTTCGTACATGAGCTCTTGGTATTTGGGGACTCTGCCCTGCTGGGCAGAATTGATGCATTGGGTCGCCTGTTGCTTGTAGGCCTCAACTTGTAAGAGTGTTTCCATTCTTCTCTGTCCACATTAGACTCATCTTTTGTGCAGTGATTGGATTAGAGTGTCAGCATCAGTCCTGGGGATTTCCAGATGGTCTTCCAGTGCCTTGATTCTAGAATTTTTGTCTTGTATTTTACACATGGCTTTCTTTATTAGTGTTTCAGCATACTGGAGTTTCTTTCTTAGCTTCTTTTGGGCATTCCTTGACCTTTGTTCCTTGTGCTCAGCAGCTGCCTGTACTCCTGCCAGGGCTTCTTGGAGCTTTTCAATCCTTTCTTTGATTACTGTTCCATTTCAACAGGTGCCTTGAGTCTTTCACAGGCCTTCATTTCCCATTGGTCTAGAATGTCTTGAGCTTGCAACAGGTCCTTTTGGAACTCTATGGTCTGTAGCTTTAGGTTGTCCACTTCTTGTTCGAGACTGGCAACATTCCATTCTAAACAGTCTGTGTTCTGGTCACTCAGCTTCATCTGTGGTACAAGGTTGTGAGCGAGGGAGCCAGTGATTTTGGAAAGCTCCTTGTGATTGCAGCTTTGGGTTGGATCATGTGTCATGAGTTCTTGTAGGTTGTCATCTAGAGCCTTTTGACTTTGGTGCCATAGACCATCTGCAGCTTTGGGTAGCAGATTGTCCATCAGGCCACTCAGCCATGCCTCCAAATATTCCCAGTGAGCAGCAGGGTTGGTTGACTGAGACATGTTGGAAAGCTGTGCTGAAAAGCTGAGCAAGAAAGAGCTGACACAGATCTGTATTTGGTTTAATGGTCTAGGTGTAGTGGGACAGCTAAGCGTGTAGTGGGACAGCTAGTGAAATGTAGTGGTGATTCAGTGGGTGTGAGTAATGGGTGAGATGTATTATTATGTTGTATTTTTTTCAAAACAACAAACAAAAGAAAACATTGTTTTATCCTGAATTGAAAAAAAGTTATTTCTTTATATTCTTTCCATTTGAAACTTAATCCTTTCCAATCAAAGAGCAAGAAATGTATTTACTCTTCTTTTTTTCAAATTATCAGGATTGACAGCATACTCCTATTATGTGGCATAGGCGATTTTAGGCGGAGCGCTGGAAATACGATGGTTACCTGACACTTTTTCCTACGATTTGATTTGATGCCATGATCTTGCATTGGTGGAAGAAAGGGACTATTGGAGTGGGAATAGATGAGGCAAAACACATGTAATGGTTTAGTTAATGACTTGATATTCAACCCAGTTCTTACTGGTGCAATGTTTCTAAGGATTGATTGATGGTTTGTCAACAGGTTCAGTCTCTGACTTTATAAGGAATAAGGTGGGAGAGGAGAGAAGGACAGGGCAAGGTAGAATGGGTGAATTAATTAAGGTAGTGAAATTCCACTATTTGCATGCTGCTCAATAGTGCTATTTGGGTTATAATATAGATGTATTGTGGGTAATTGTTGGGAGAGAATACTTCATAACCCACAAAAGATTTCAGAAAAATAATTCAAAACTCTGTTTTACTTTGGAAACCCAGTGATGGTGAATGATCGTATGATCTTATATTGCAGAGCCTCAAGGCAAATTGCTTTCACTCGAGTGGAATCCAGCAAGTAAGGCTACCTCACCTGGCTGCTCCCGAACACACAGCTAAGAGGGCTTGGACCGCTATTCACCGTTCCTCAGCAATGACACCATAGAGACTTTTAACACAAAAAGACAACACTCAAAATGGAGCAATCAGCATCCATCTGGGTGGTATGCTGACTCGGCAAATTGGAGTGTCCAGTTGCTGATGTCTGTCTATGAGTTTGGGATGCTGGGTGCCAGCAGAGGCACCATAGGGACTTTTAACACAAAGGGATAACACTCAAAATGGAGCAGTCAGATAACAAACCAAAACTGAGGGGATGATCGGATAATAACAGACACGTTTGTGATTTCAAACTTCAGGGTGGATGTGCCTCTAAAGCGTAGTACATCCCCTTTGAAAAGTAAAACCTTTACCATATTCTCCACACAACATCGTGCCAGTGTGGTGAGCCGAGGTACCTGGCCCACTACACTTGAGAACATGGCATGCAATGGATCTACCATTCTCTAAGATTTTCTGCATGAGAAGCAGATATGAATATATCGCTGCTACATTGGCTACCTGTTAAGTTTCCTATTTGAAAATTCTGTTAATTACTTACAAAGCTTTGAATAGTCTAACTCCTCAGTATTTAAGAAACCTTCTATCATTTTTGAGGGGTGGTGCCATGCGAGGGTCGGAAGTGTGAACGGTGAGCTCTGCGCACTTTGCTAGTTTTTAATTCTTTTTGTCATAAAACGGTGAGATTCTATACACTCTGTTTCATAACTGTTCTATGAAGACAATATGTCAAAGAATTCAAAATCCTTGGGCTCTGGAGACATTAAAAGACACTTACTGTATGTGCTCAAGCTGATACCCCTGACAGGGCCGCAGACCAGGGACTCAGTTTGGATGGTGCGGCGGGAGAAATTCAACGTCAACTGTCCAGCATGTTGGTGATGCTGATGAAGGTCATAGCGGATTTGGAGGATCTTGCTGTAATACATCGATCGATCACTTCCATGGAGGCAAAATTCTCTGAGTTGGTTACAAGAATCGGGGATGTCGAGAAACGGATCGATTATATGGAGTCATCGGAGAGGGAATTAGCTGCTAATCCGCAAGCGACAAAGGCAGATTTGCAGTGCGTCTGGGAAAAGTTGGAAGACCTTGAGAATCGTAATCGGCGAAACAACGTCCAAATTGTTGGAATTCCTGAGAACGAAGAAGGCAGAGATATGGTAAAATTCCTAGATGAGCTCTTCCCGAGTCTGCTCGACATAACAGGCCATAAGCTGGAAATCGAGCGAGCTCACAGTGTCCCGGCTCAGAGATCTGCAGAAGGAGACAGGACCCAATCAATTCTGGCCAAATTTCTGAGATCATCAAATAAAGATCTTGTGTTACGCGAGGCGAGGATTAAATGAAGGCTTTCTTGGAAAAACCACAGCATTTTCTTGTTCCCAGACTTCATGAATTCGACAAAAGAGAAACGTGATCAAGGAATGCAAGAATCTCTTACATCAATGGAAGATCGCTTTTGCACTGATGTTTCCGGCAAAACTGAGAATAGATGCTAAGGATGGCCGCTAAGTATTTACATGTCCCCAGCAAGCATTGGCCTTCATAAAGTCATTGGAATGAGTAAGCCATGGTGTGATTCTCATGTTGCTCCCAAGTGAACTTGACTCACTTCACTTGACTCTCTGAGGAAACTGGGTGCCGCCTTTGTTTCTTTTTGTGCTGGTTCTGCCTAGCGGCTGGAGTTTGTTTTGTGGAATAACACTCCTTCGGGACAGTTGTGAAATGAATCTGCTCATTCTTTGTGCTTATGCCTCCTATTGGATGGAGTTTGTTTTGTGGAATATTTGTTTTTGCAGGACATTGGAAGGATAAGGTCATCTGCTGCACTTATGAAACAGCCGGCTCACTGAACATTCGTTTGACTGCCCAAGGAAACAGAATGGTTTTTATTTTCATTATTATTATTATTATTATTTATTTTTTATTTTATTTTGTGTGTGTGTTGGTTCCGCTAGAGGCTGGAGCTTGTTTTGGGGAGGAACACACCTTCGGGACAGTATGTGGATGGATCAACACGTTCTTTGTGTTTATTCTGCCTATTGGCTGGAGTTTGTTTTATAGATTTTCTTCTGTTATGTAATTCTGTCTCACAAAATTGGTATAGAAGCACCGGACTTGAGCAATCCTATGGCAAAGTTGTCACGGGGGCTCTCATAGGCGTACATGGACTGTTTGAATTTAGAGGGATAGACGCCAGTTGGCACTGTTGTATGTGAGGTTAATGTGCACGTTTTTCTTTTTTATGTTTGTTTGGTTCAGGGGGAAGTTCGGGGTTTGATTGTTGCACTAATGTTGAAATGTGGTCTTTATAATCTTGTTTTTGACACACAATCTATTTTTTTAATATGTCAGAATGTCAAATGTTAATATGAGTGGATTGTCCTTCTCCATGTGGAATGTGAATGGGTTGGGGCACCCCATAGAAAAAAGCAAGGTTATTTATTTTCTTAAACGTAAGAAATATGGTATAGTGTTCCTTCAAGCATGCTTCTTTGAATGCAAAAGAATGCATCTTTCCCCGAAGGAAGCTGGAAAATTTGGGAAGATATGGGGTGGACATGTTTTCTTTAGTCCTGGCTCAAGTAAGTAAGGGCAAGTACAAGAGCAGGGGAGTTATTACATTGATAAGTAAACATCTACAATTCAAATGCCTCAAAAAGATTCAAGCTAAATTAGGAAGAGTCATTATTGTTTTAGCAGAAATTCAGGGGCAAAGGTTGATTTTGCTAATATTTACGCACCTAACGCTGATGATAAGGGCTTTTTTATAGATCATGAGGGGATGTTGCAAGCTGCTGGCATCCCTCACGATATAATATTTGGAGGAGACTTTAATCTATTGATGGACTCAATCCTTGATCATAGTGAAGCAAAAGTGTGTAAGCCCCCTAGAGCAACAATGATGCTTCACAGGATGTGTAAAGATCTTGGTCTTACAGATATTTGGAGACTTTTGAACCCATCTGGTAGGGACTAAACATTTTTTTCATCAGTCCATAAGATTTATTCCAGAATATATATATTTTTTGGTATCTAAGTCCCTCATTTCATCTGTTGTTGATTGCTCAATTGGAAACATCATAGTTTCAGATCACACCCTGGTGAGTTTAGAGGTGTTAAAATAAATCATATAGTTGGCGCTGTAATGTATCCCTTTTGCAAAATCATGATTTCCAGCAAATGTTAAAGGCTGAAATCAATGTTTATATGGAGACCGACTGATCCTCAGTATCCTGTATGGGCATGGCTTGGGAGGTACTTAAGGTGGTTCTTAGGGGTTGGATAATACAGTATGCCTCATTCATCAAAAAATCCAAAGCACAAGAACTCGTGGAGTAGGAAGGGAATTTTAAAAGTGCCAAGGCAGAGCTGAAGCACTGAATGTCATCTGATGGCCTCAGGGAATTGACCTGATTGAAATATAGATATAATACTATTTTGTCGCAGAAGGTGGAGTTTTGGTTATTCATGGTAAGACAGACATACTTTGAGACGGGGGACAAAGCAGGGAAGCTTTTGACTAGATATATAAAGCAGAGAGAGTCTTTTTCTACCATTCCCTCAGTGAAATCTGCTGGTGGTGAAATTTTTACCTCGGCCATTGATATTAATATTGCTTTTAAAGAATTCTATCTTGATCTCTATAGTTCCACATCTTCGTCTACTGATGAGGATATTAGAAAGTTTGGGGAACCATTAGAACTTCCTAAACTGACGACTGAGCAAAAAAATTCTCCTGTTTCTGAGATAACCTTGGAGGAGCTGGGCAAGGTAATTAAGGCCTTGCCTACAGGCAAGGCTCCGGGGCCAGATGGCTTTGCTGCTGAATTTAGATCTTATGCTACAGAACTGGCTGCACTTTTATTAGAAGTTTATACAGAATCATTAAAGAATGGAAAGCTTCTGCCAACCATGACACAAGCCCGGATCAGTCTGATTCTTAAAAAAGACAAAGATCCAAGCGAGTGTATAGATCAGGTGGGGTTTATTCAGGGCTGCAGCTCTTCTGATAACATTAGTCGTTTCATCAATATCATGGTCACTACCATATCACATGACGCGAAAAGGAATTTGATATGGTAGAATGTGATTATCTTTTTAAGATTTTGGAAATATATGGGTTCAGGAATACTTTTATTGGATGGATTAAGTTACTTTATAGACACCCGGTAGCGGCAGTACAAACAAATGGATTAATTTCAGATTATTTTACTCTGGATAAGGGCACCCGGCAGGGTTGCCCTTTTTCCCCATTATTGTTCTGTCTTACCCTGGAACCATTAGCAACCACGATAAGAAAGCAGGATGATTTTCCAGGGGTGGTGGCGGGAGGTATGGCGAATAAGCTTTTGCTTTACGCAGCTTTTTGCTTTTGCTTTTATTTGTCTCCGACCCTACTAGAACTATACCTTGCCTCCACAGAATTATCAATTCCTGTTCTGAGTTCTTGGGATACAGAGTTAAATGGTCTAAATCCGAAGCTTTGGCTCTGACAGCGTACTACCCGGTAACGGCTTTTCAGCTGGGCGCCTTTCAGTGGCCCAAACAGGGCATTAAGTATTTGGTTATTTTATTCCCAGCAAATTTGTGTGATTTAGTTAGAGTTAATATTGACCCTTTAATAAAAAGGTTTGAGCGATGTGGACAGGTGGGCTTCATTACATTTATCTATGATTGGAAAGTTTAATGTTATTAAAATGAATTGTATTCCAAAATTCAACTACCTGCTACAGTCTCTCCCTGTAGATGTCCCCCTCTCTTATTTCAAGCAATTTGACAGCGTAGCGAAGTCCATCATTTGGAATGGTAAACATTCCAGGTTACATTTCAACAAATTACATAGGCCGATTGACAAAGGTGGGTTAGGCCTACCCAAGATTTTGTTTTATTATTATGCATTCGGTCTCAGACATTTGGCTCATTGGTCGCTTCCACCTGAGAGAGCCCCTCCCTGGTTTTGAATTGAACAGGAAGTTCTCGCCCCAATTTTGCCATTGCAAAGCCTTTCTATTAAACTAACCGGAGAAGTTAAGTCACACCTTGTTATCTCGCACTTGCATGCGGTATGGACACAAGTGTCCAGAGTGTTTAATTCGGACGTTTATTTAAATGTTGCCTCGAGCATATGGATGAACCCAAAATTACATATTAATAAATCCCCTTTCTGTTGGTCAGAGTGGATTAAGAGGGGGGTTACTACACTCGGTGACCTATATGAGAGTGGAGTGTTGAGATCTTTTGAAAATTTGGTTCAACATTCCCAGATCTCAGTTCTTTAGGTATTTACAGCTGCGCCATCTGCTCTGTACTATTTTTGGGAGTAGTATACACCCCCCCTAAAGTGGCAGATACTCTGGAAGTGGTGATTACTGATTTGGAAAAGGTCATGAGGCATCAGTGTATTATTCCCTGTTAATTCAGAGTCTGGGGGACAGAGCTTCAACTTCTTTCAAGAGATTATGGGAGAAAGATTTCAACTTGGTATTGGAGGAGGGAGTGTGGGCTAGGATTCTAAAAAACATCAAGTCTACATCTAGAGATGCAAGGGTGCGTCTGATGCAATTTAAGTTTTTGCATCGATTCTATCAGACCCCTCTAGATTGTATAGACTTGGTCTCAAAGACACACCTACCTGCTAGCGATGCCAATCAGAAGATGGGGACACTACCCATGTTTTTTAGTGGTGTGTTAAGATTCAAGAATTTTGGTTGAGGATTCAGAATTTTATGTGTGATGTGTTGGATGCTCGGGTTTCATTTATCCCCAGGCTCTGTGTTCTAGGCGATGGGACTGTTATTGATGTATTCATGAGTTCATGAAGAGTTGGGTCCTGGCTGCTTTTTTAATGATCGGAAGATAGGTCATCCTTAGGGGATGTAAGTCAGCTGGATCACCCTCATTTCGGGAGTGGTGCACGGAGTTGGGCTGGGTGGCTGCTCTTGAGGGGATGATTTATATAAGGCTGGGCAGCATGGGTTTATTTAATAGAAATTGGGGTAGATATTTGGAATTTTTGGAGGGCTCTTGGGGGGAGACAGTGGAGGGAGATGTTAAATGTGTGTATGCATTCTTATTCTTATTGTTTTTTTTTTTTTGTTTTTTTTTTCTTAATACTTTCTGTTGATTTATTGTTTATTTATGTGTCATTATTCATTTACTATCAGACCACTGAGGTGTGTGTTAGTGTCATGTGGGGCGGGGATGGGGGGTTAATATTCGGAGGGAAGGGTTTAAGTTCATTTAATTTGATTCCGTATTCCCTGTTATGTTTATTTAATCTATCACTGGAATTAATAAAAATTGTTAATAACAAAAAAGAAAACTATCACGCTATAATCCATCACGTTCACTAAGATCATAAAATTCCGGCCTGTTTTAATACCTGGAATATTAAAATCCAAAAAAGGAGGGAAATCCTTTTCCTATTTGGCTCTAAACTATGGAATAATCTTCCTAGCATTGTTCGGGACTCAGCCACACTATCTCAGTTTAAGTCTAGACTAAAGACTCATCTCTTCAGCCAGTCATACACCTAATTTATCTCTAAACTCATAGTTAAGGGATGGTCACATTGGGCTTTGAGCACACACATTTTTTTCAGACAACACAACAAACCAGGATATGTCACATGGGAGGGCTTCTGGTGTAAGTAAATAATACATCATAAATAACAAATAATATTATATTGAAAAAGTTTAAATATATTGTCTACTCACTTTCTTGTAATAATAAAACTTTCAGCTTTGATATATGTGCCCTTTGAATTGAGCCAATAGGTCAGCGTTTGATGTTTCGCTCATCTAATGGTAATGGGTCCTATCGTCATACAAGTTCAGTTTAGTGTGACCGCCCCTTTATGCTGCAAAAGCAAGTGATTATGAAAACTGAATGTTCAAAGAAAATGCGCTGAAAAGTTTGCTTTTATTCACTATTCTTGAAATGTCAAACGGGCGTGTCTCATCTATTCAGGGTCTGAAGGACTCTAAAAAAGTGATAATGTGAAACTGAACCTGCAAATATCCTGATTATATTTGGTTCTATACAGCTGTGAGTTAGTCCTCTGTTGTCAGGAAAAGCACTAGACTGGACTACTGCGGTATGGAGTTGTGAGAACATTATAAAACGCTCTTTGTCTCATTTCATAGCTCGTTTACGGGAAGTTTTTGAACACTCTTAGGGTGGTAAGGACCCGGGAGATCTTCTATTATGTTTAAAACAAGGGAAGATGTCTGCTGCTGAATTCTCCTTATCCTTTCACACGCTAGCAGCACAAACAGTGTGGGTGGAGGACACTTTGAAACTACTGTTCCGACAGGGGTTAAATCCTGATCTTCAAGCTGAACTAACATGTCATGATGAGGGGAGATCTCTTGATGAATTCATCAAATTAGCCATTCGTCTGGATAACCTGGTTAAAGCCCATCGTCCAGACAATTCTCTACAGACACTTAACTCTGACATTGCTGCAACCAGTTATCACGAGCCCATGCAAGTGGGTCTTTCTTTTCTCTCAACCGAAGATGTTGTCTATGGGAGAGATTGTGTATCTACTGCAGACAGTCAGGACATTTACTGGCTGCCTGCCCTAGGAAGGGGGACGCAGCAGTGAGTTTGGAACTTTCAAACCTAATTCTAATCGAACAGTTTGAAGTTTCAGTTATTTTACATATTCTAGATAATGAACATCATGTATCTGCCATTTTAGATTCAGGGGCTGCAGGTAACTTTATTGACCTGGGTCTCGCCACAAATCTAAACCTGTCTTTTGTTCCCTGTGTCCGTCCTTTGCATGTATCAGCACAAGATGGATGACCTCTTGGGTCTGGCAAGATTCAACAAATCACCCGACCCATCAAGTCTTCAAGTAGGACTTCTTCATTATGAGGAGATTCAATTTCGAGTCACTCATTCTCCTAAGAACCCAACTGTTCTTGGCCTGCCATGGCTGAGACTTCACAACCCTGAGATCTCATGGAGAGCTGGACAAATCACTCGTTGGAGTGCTTCCTGTTTCCAGTCTTGCCTCAACCTTCCTGAACCCATCTCTTTTCCTCCTGTAAGCACCACGACTATCCTCGCTGAGAAGGAGATGTCGATTCTGCCACATTATTATTCAGATCTCCAGGAGGCATTCAGCAAATCAAAGGCTACGCAACTTCCTCCTCACCGTTCCTGTGACTGTGCCATTGACCTTCTATATATTCATCCACGCGGATGAATATACCCCTTATCAGAACCTGAAATTAAAGTTATGGAGGAGTACATATCGGAGTCCCTAGAAAGAGGGTTAATTCAACCATCCACTTCTCCTGCTTCTGCTGGTTTCTTCGTAGGAAAGAAGGACGGGGGTCTTCGTCTATGCATTGACTACCAAGGCCTGAACACAGTTACCATCAAGTATCGCTATCCTAGGGGGCCTGGGTAGCTCAGTGGTAAAATACGCTGGCTACCACCCCTGGAGTTTGCTAGTTCACTAGTTTGAATCCCAGGGCATGCTAAGTGACTCCAGCCAGGTCTCCTAAGCAACCAAATTGGCCCGGTTGCTAGGGAGGGTAGAGTCACATGGGGTAACCTCCTCGTGGTCACTATAATTTGGTTTGTTGTCGGTGGGGCACGTGGTGAGTTGAGCGTAGTTGCCGCAGTGGATGGCGTGAAGCCTCCACACACGCTATGTCTCCGTGGCAACGCGCTCAACAACAAAAAAAGGACCGCTATCCTCTCCCTCTGGTACCAGCAGCATTAGAGCAGTTACGATGTTCAAGATCTTCACCAAACTGGATCTTCGTAACGCCTACAACTTAATCCGAATTCGGGAGGGGGATGAATGTAAGACTGCTTTTTCTACACACTGGCCACTACGAATACCAGGTGATGCCTTTTGGACTCATTGTCTACATTGATGATATTCTGATATACTCTTCTTGCCTTGATGAACATGTTCAACACGTCAGAGTGGTGCTCAACCGCCTTGTTCAACACCAACTGTATGCCAAGATGGATAAATGTGAGTTTCACAAATCAACCATCTCTTTCCTGGGGTATGTCATCTCCCCAGAGGGAGTCACCATGGACTCTAAGGTGCAAGCCGTGCTGAAGTGGCCACTACCTGTGTCTATCGAAGAACTACAGCGCTTCCTTGGTTTTTCAAATTTCTACCAATGTTTCATCCAAAGTTTCAGCTCGATTGCTGTTCCACTCACCTCTTTGCTCCTTGGAAAAGCTCTGAAACTGATCTGGACACCTTCTGCTCGTCAAGCCTTTGATGATCTTAAACGACACTTTACAACTGCACACATTCTCCATCATCCAGATCCCACTTGACCCTTCATACTGGAAGTGGATGCCTCTGATTCAGGAATAGGTGCAGTGCTCTCTCAACAACAAGGATCTCCCGACAAACTCCATCCCTGTGCCTTCTACTCACACAAGTTGTCAGCTGCTGAGAGAAATTATGATGTCGGCAACCGTGAACCTTTGGCCATGAAAGTGGCTTTCGAGGAGTGGAGGCATTGGTTAGAGGAAGCTTGTCATCCTTTCCTGGTTATCACGGATCATCGCAACCTGGAATACATTCAGTCTGCTAAACGACTAAATCCCCGTAAAGTTCGATGGTCTCTTTTTCTCCAGATTTGATTTCACCATTACCTTTCGACCCAGCTCCAAGAACACCAAGGCGGATGCCCTGTCCTGCATTTATGGGTCTACTAACTGCAACAACCCCGTGACCCTGATAATCCCACCAATCCTCATCGCTCCCGTACAATGGGACATTATGGCTGAAATCACCCAAACTCAGAATCAAGAACCCAGTCCCACTGACTGCCCTCCTGATAAAGTCTTTGCTCCCAGATCCTTGTGCAACAGAGTTCTTCAGTGGGTTCATGACTCGGCCTGCTCCAGGCATCCAGGCGCACAAGCTACTTGCAGGTTAGTGCAAAACCGGTTTTGGTGGGAGAACCTAGTGACAGAGGTCGCTGACTATGTAAAAAATTGCAATGTTTGTGCCACCTCTAAATTTGTTCAACAGCTTCCATCTGGTCTCTTTCAACCCCTGCCTGCCCCTCGTCGTCCTTGGTCTCATATCACAATTAAGTTTGTCATGGATTTACCCAGTACCCAGGGTTTCACTACCAACCATGGTGGATCATTTTATTAAGGCCTGTAGATTCATCCCTCTGTTACACCTGCAGCATCTGCTATCTCTCCAGAATGCCGCCAGAGGTCTCCATCTCCAGAATTCTAGTTTTCCATTCATGAACTACATTTCCCATAGTCCTCCGACTGATTACTCACTCACCTGTTTCATATTATCCCAGACTATTGAAGTTCTCTGTTTACCTGCATTCAGTGCGAAGTCTTGTTCTGCCTAGACTGCAATTCTGAGTGTTATTACCATTCCTGTTCTTCCTCTGTTTTTGACTCCTGCCTGTTTATCATATTTCCCTGCCTGCTTGCAAGCGATAGTTAAATATTTAAAATTCATAATTTAATCATAAACAATTGTCACCAATCAGATAATGGGACTGAGCCATAAAGCACCATCCCAGACAAAAGGGGATAAACCTAGTCAGCACGAGAAACATGTTTTCATTCACACAGACTCATGAGGACAAATAGGATGCAGCCATTGTTTGAGGATCTCACAGAATCATGATACCAATACCTTAAATGTCCAATACAATGTGTGTCACTTTAGTTTTTCATGTAATATGGGAAAGTCAGTGACACTTAAATTTGCAATACCTTAGTAGACTATTCTTTTTCTCCATCTCTATATTGTTGTCATGTGTATTTTGTTGATTCATGTCTTTTATTTTGAAATGTTTAGTTCCTGTTCCCTTGTCATGTAATTTCATGTTTTCCCTCCATGTTCATGTCATGTTTTCATTGGTTTATTGTTTAATTATCTTGTTAGAGTTCCGTTTGTTCACTGGTTTATGTTCCCCCATGTCCATGACAAAGACACAATGGAAAACATGAGGCTTAAATACAAGTATTGAATGTATGTGGATGTGCTTTGTGCTAGCCAAGTCAAGCCAGGTTATATTTATGTCAAGTCAAGTTTTAAGTCATTGTCAAGTTCATGTTTATGTTTTATGTTTCACGTTTGTAGTTAGGGTTATAGGTTATCACGTTTGTAAATAAACTACACTTGGGTTCTCTACACTTTGTCATCGTCTTCATCATTGCCAGCAGCGTTACAGAATACTTGACAGAATAATGAACCCAGCAGTTCGGCTCATACGCCTACATCAGGGGAATCATCCCCTGGAGGATTACGTAGAGGACTTTTGCGCTCTGGCTAGCCAGGTGGATTTTAATGTGGTTGCCCTCAAGGACATTTTTAGGGTGGAGTTAAGTGAGCCGATCTCCTCCTTGATGCCTGGTGGTCAGAGTTCCCTCAGCCTGGCTCAATATATCGATCTCACCCTACAGATCATTGGTTCCACGTTCACTTTGAGGGAGGCGGATGCTGAGCCAGAGGTCCACGACATGGCCACCGCCGAGCCAGAGTTCCACGACATGGCCACCCCAGAGCCAGAGTTCCACGACATGGCTGCCGCCGAGCCAGAGTTCCATGACATGGCCGCCGCCGAGCCAGAGTTCCACGTCATGGCCGCCAAACCAGAGTTCCTAGTCATGGTCGCTGAGCTCGCACCATCTTTTGCTCCATGCCATGTCACAGCAATGCCTCAGCCTGCTCCATGCCACGTCACAGCAACGCCTCAGCCTGCTCCATGCCACGTCACAGCAACGCCTCAGCCTGCTCCATGCCACGTCACAGCAACGCCTCAGCCTGCTCCATGCCACGTCACAGCAACGCCTCAGCTTGCTCCATGCCACGTCACAGCAACGCCTCAGTCTGCTCCATGCCACATCACAGTCACATCTGAGCAGTTGGACCTGGAGATGATACCCACCCTTATACCCACCCTTAGTTCTCCTGAGCAGGCAAGGGGAACTTTCGGTCCTCTGACCCCGCCAGGACCCTCTGAGCCCTGGACTTCACCTTTGCCTGTCAGTCCCTCGACATTGCCTCAGCTCGGCGTTCCCTCGGCACCACTGCGGTCCTCCAGCCTGTCGGCTTTGCCGGGGTTCCTCGTCCCTCCGGCTCCTCCTTGGTCTGTCGGTAACCTGGCTCCGCTTTGGCTCTCCAATCCTCTGGCTGTGCCTTGTCCCTCCGATCTGTCAGCTCCACTGGGGACCTCCTTCCCTACAGCTCCACCTTGGTCCTCAGTCCCACCGGCTCCACCTTAGTCTTCCGATCCCCCAGCTCCACCTTGCTCCTCCGAGCCTCCCGCACCGCCTTGGTCCTCCCAGCCATCGGCTCCACCCTGGCCCTTCGAGTCTTCGGCTACTCTCCGGGCACCAAGTTCCATGGCTCCGCCCCTCGAGCCTCTCACGGGTCCACCTTCCATGGCTCCGCCCCTCAAGCCTCTCATGGCTCCACCCCCCACGGACTTTGCCCTGGTCCCATGCCCCTCGCCATTTCTCGCCATGCCACACCCCAAGACACCCCCCCCCCACAGCTCCCTACAGAACTTTTAATTTATGTCATGTTTTACGTGTTTTGTTTGTGTTGGGGCGTCGGGAGCCGCCCCTTAGTTGAGGGGATATGTCATATGTATTTTGTTGATTCATGTCTTTTATTTTGAAATAGTTAGTTCCTGTTCCCTTGTCATGTGATTTCATGTTTTCCCTCCATGTTCATGTGTCATGTTTTCATTGGTTTATTGTTTAATTATCTTGTTAGAGTTCTGTTTGTTCATTGGTTTATGTTCCCCCATGTCCATGTATTTAAGCCTCATGTTTTCCATTGTGTCTTTGTCAAGTATTGAATGTATGTGGATGTGTTTTGTGCTAGCCAAGTCAAGCCAGGTTATATTTATGTCAAGTCAAGTTTTAAGTCATAGTCAAGATCATGTTTATGTTTTATGTTTCACATTTGTATTAGGGTTATAGGTTATCACATTTGTAAATAAACTGCACTTGGGTTCTCTACACTTCGTCATCATCTTCGTCATTGCCAGCAGCCAGCATTGTTACAATTGTAAAGTTTTTAACCACCTCTAAAATGACATACCTTACTTTAATATTTGAGTTATAAAAACAACCAACATATATTCCATTTCTGTTCTACATCAGGCCCATAACAACCAACATGTATTCCATTTCTGTTATACATCAGGCCTAAAATAACCCAGTTTAATCTTTCCTCATTATGTTTCTCTTTTAAAGCTTGCAGTAATTACAGATGATGTAATGACTGTAAAGGGCCTTGCATGAAATTGCAGGAATTCCTGTGGGGCTTATGTAAACTTTCTGAAATATTTCTCACCACTTCAGTGTTTCCTCAAATAGAAATATGTTAAAGCATGACAGGGTTTGTGGATTTCAGATTCTTCATTGGATACCGGGACTAGTTGTGTTCGACTTCTGTTAATTCATTAATTGGCTATACAAATAAGACATATGAGATACATTATATATTTTGTGGGCAGCCAGGCCCATGTGTTTTTTGAATGTTTAATGGAAAAACTGTGTAAGGGAGTTGGTCCTATAACAGCTTCCATTCTTCTGGGAATGCTTACCACTATAGATGTTTGAACATGGTTGCAGGGATTTTCTCCCATTCAGACACTAGAAAACATCTTTCTCAGTTAACAGCCATTCAAAAATAACTGTATTATGATTAAGTAAAACATTTTCCAAGCAACATATAAATTGCAAGTCAACTGGGCCTTTCTCTATGGAGTTTGCATGCTCTCCCTGTGTTCGTGTGGGTTTCCAAAAAACATGCAGGTTAAGTGAATTGGAGACTCTAAAATTGCCCCGTGGGTGTGAGTGAGAGTCCCCCAGCCACTGGGGGTTGCATCAGGAAGGGCATCCGGCGTAAAAATTTGCCAAGTCAAATATGCAGATCACGGATGGTTCACTGTGGCGACCACTAATGGGAGCAGCCGAAAATAGAAGATTCACATTTTTGTCTTTAATAGTTCATTTTAAATGGTCCTGTGGTGTAACATGAATTTTTAAAGTTAAAAATATTCCATGTAGTCTGTCTGTATTCTCGGATTCAGATCTCTTAATTCAGATTACTTTTGTCCATTTTTCACTAACACACTTATTTTTTGGAACCCAGTCAACTTGAATTTTATGTTGTTGTAAAATAATACTGAATTATTATTACTATTGTATTTATTATTATTTAATATTATATACTTGCAATAGAGAAAAGACAGAGTAAAACACAAATATTAATCAAATGTACTTATTGGTCAAAGAAAATGCTTTAGTACATAACACAGAGTACTATCAGCTTAGCATAGCAAGATTTCAAAGACACTAGGTAAAAATCTTCAAAAATCAAAAGGTCAAAATGTCATGAAAGTCTATTTCACAGTTTAATGCTGTTTTAAAACAAACAACTCAATACATTAAACTAGTCTTTTTTCTCCACTGGCTGAACAAGTGAATTGATGAATACAAACACAAGCCCAACTATTTAGATCTAAGTTAAAAAAGATAAAGCCATGAGAAAAAGTTATTTGTATTGTTGAAGTACTTTGGGTGTTGTATAACCTTACAAAGATCTTCTTGTTAAACAGATTTAAAAGGTTGACATTCCAGTTGGTATGTCCAGTAATCAATTCATTTCCAAATTAAATAGCAGGGGGAAAAAAATCTAAATTTCTGTCTCTTCCAGTTCAGACATTAACCTTTACTGTAACAACACAGCTCCTAAATGAATAAATGACAATATGTATAAACAATAACTACATTAAAGGCATACAATATGTTCACATAAAAGGCACATTTGAAAGTTTTTTTCCTTTCTTTGTCACATGCAATAAAACATCTGCTCAAGAATCAAAACTCAAGATCATATTACTTCCAGAATTTTAAATAGTTTGGGTTAAACACAGTTCCAAGGAATACACACAGTCACTAGACCAACATTACAGAACCTCACTATAAAGATCGATGATGATTTTAACTCAAACACAATTACTGTTGTTTGGACAATAGGTGGAAGCAGAGAGTAACTGTAAATGAGTGTTTGGTATTTTAAATGTACTCTCATCCATGCTGAGCTGGATTCAAACCAAAGCATAAATCTTGAAGTGATCTAATATTTACAAACACAATGGCAATGAAAAGCCTCGTTGCGGAGCAGGAAAAAAAAAAGAAAAGATGTTTGTTTGGACTCTGTGAATTCTCACCTATGTTCTTATGGCTGTCAGGATCTGGCTTGTGTTTCTAACGGCTTCTCGCAAAACTCACACACTAAGTCGTGTGTGTACAGCATGAGAGCAGCGTTAAATCAGCTGCAATTAATCTTTTTAACTGCAAGCAGGAAATAAGGCCTAAAAAGTATAATTCATCTTAAAATGTAAATTCTATCATAATTTGTTAACCCCTATGTAGTTAGATAAAACAACCCTCATGTCGTTCCATGAAATAAAAGGAGAAATTTTGAAGAATGTACTGTTTTTTTAAGCTTTCATTTACTTTAAAATCACAGAAACTGATTTAGTTTTGGTTTATAACATGCAGAATGACACAGACCTCATCTGTGAATTAGGTAATGGGGTGTCAAGCAGAATATGTCATGCACAGTGTCTCTAAATAGGATTAACTAAAAGAGTTTAATATCATAGTGTCATCATCTCTGCAGGTTTGTCTGCAAGTATAAGGGTGTAGGAAAATTTACATTGAAAATTACGACTTTGTCATCATTTTTACAAATGTTACACATTTAATGGCAGTTTCAAGATGATATGTTACTGTGTGGCACTAAAAGCAAGTCAAATGTTCTTCCCAAAAAATTAGGTTTTTAAAATGAAACGGAAATTGCAACCTTCCATGTTGTGATGTATTTCCGAGAGAAACGGCTAATTAAACAAGAAAAATATTTATGGTGGGGACTTCCATTATCCATCACTTGTTGATTGGATTATGAAAAGAGGGCATTGTATATCGCAATGGAGGCAGACCTGAATGCGTACTGTACCCCACTGACTTGAGAACCAAACAATGATCTAACTCAGTGGTTCTCAACCCTGTTCGTGGAGGACCCACAACACTGCACATTTTGTATATCTCTCTTTTCTGACACACCAAATTCAGGTCTTGGAGTCTCCACTAATGAGCTGATGAGTTGAATCAGATGTGTTTGATTAGGGAGATATCCAAAATGTGTAGTGTTGGGGGGACTCCAGGAACAGGGTTGAGAACCACTGATCTAAATGACAACACTAATCCATCACCAGCCCACAAACGCACACAGCACGTTACTGTCTTTGCCTACGACGAGGCTGGAGCCCAATACAGATAAATGAGAAAAAAAGAGTGTAAAGGATCACAATATTTCAATGTTTTGATTCACTGTACACTTTAAAGGGAAAAAAGACCACTTACTTGTGCTGTACATCCCCAGATATCTGCATTAAAAAATATGAATAAACTCCAAACACATCCGGCTTTTGTTCAGCAGTGATCACCTCTGGAAGTATTCAGGCATGAAATGTCTTGAACACAACCGCAAATTCACCATTATTCCTCCTTCGAAATGTAAATTCAAGCCAGCGTGTGGGTAAACAAGGTAGTTTGGGGTAGGGAGCAGGATTTACAGAGGGAAACAGCTGAAAATACACCTCCATCTCTGCATTAGCTGATTTGACGGAAAGTTTGTTTACAATTTTTTTCTTTTTTAGGGGCAGGGTTAAAACTGTCTAAAACTTGGCTTAACTACAGCGCAGTCTTGCATACGTCAGCAGAGAAGAGTCAGTCATTTCTCCAGAGGAGCAAGTTATAAAATTTTGATTATGGAGTCAAACAATTTTTATAAAATAGCAAAAATGCATGGGTGAATTGTTCACAATAAGACCAGTAAAGTGCATTAAGTAGGGTCCATTTTAATTTCATGCTGACTTTAAGGTTAATGCTCTATCGAGTTTTAAATCAATAAAACCTACCTCTCTTCTCTAAACCTAAAACCTAAACCTAAATGATAGTGTCATCAAAAGCAAATGCGAGATGAAAAATGTAACTGCTGAAGCATTTTGTGGCACTTCTATGAAACTTTCAGCTCAAGTGTCGACTCGCATGCTCTTCAGGGCTCGTAACTTGTTCCTTTGCATCGCAGGTGCAGTGCTCAATCAGTTGAGTGTGCAATCTGATCACATTGGAAGCTTGTAAATGTAGTTGGTTATGTAATGCAAAGGTTAAAATATATCACCTTACAAGTCATGCGCTATAGAAAGTTTTTAGATGTCACAAGATAGCACTGTGTGAGGTAAAGAGGAAAAAGAAAGTGTTTATGAACTCATAAAAAGTCAAACAAAAGTAATTGTTGTTGTAGTGTTCATTTCACCAGGAAACTGCCATGATACGTACTGTACAAAAAGGCACGAAAAAATCAATTTGCAAAAGTTTAGGTATACTGTAGTAATGTGATTCTATGCGACCAAGTTGAATTTTCTTGCTGATATACCAAAACAAAATTAAACACCCAAAAAATCATGAGCTGCAATTAGTAAATAACAAAATATTTTGTTTTGAGAATTATATAGATTGGCGATTGTCACATCCACACTGAACTTTAAGGTTCTGTCCACACAGCCAACAACAGAAATGTTCCCTATGCCAGAAGCTCCCATCAGTGTCTTGGTGAAACAACTCTGAGAAGATCAGCTACACAAGAGACAAAGAGAGACACAGAGAGAATCAATTAGGGTTCCATTCTAACTGATCTCAAGCTAAATAATATATAACATTTAACACAAATTATACAACAGATACAGTAGCTCCAACTCAAAATTCTGAGTCTCGCTTGAACACCCATTTCCAACTCAGAGTCTGAGTTTTCCCTGATTTTCTTGTCCTTTTTAAGCTTTAAACTAAAGGAATATGTTTATCTGGCTGAGATGTGTAGATTCACCTCATCACAGCCCATGCAGCGAGGTCTGATGCTCTGGCAGTAATGACGTCCACACAGCAGTGCTCCGTCCTTCCAGAAGTAGATGAGATCCACTAGAGCTTCACCACACTCACTGCACACAAAGCAGGTGGGGTGCCAGAGTCTCTCATACCCGCACCTGTCAGCGTACACTACAGGACTGTCCATCGCTGCCAACTGACCACAACCACTGCAGTGCTGAAAGAAAAGACACACAGAGAGACAAAAACAGTCATGATTTCTTTTCTTTTTTTTTTTTATCATAACATGTTATTTATCATTTCATTTGAAAAGGTTACTGTTGAACATTCAAGAAATCATATTTGCAGGTACCAGGACCATCACCACGTTAGACACTGGGGGACATCATCCAAGATTATTACCCCAAGCCTTGCAAAACTTATTTCTAATAAAGTGGTACATTATTTCAAACCTGTCACAGCTTGAAATTTCAACATGATCACACAGGAAATCGACATGTAGCTTCTGAGGGTTCATGTACCCTGAAATTGATCCAATTCTCCTGAATTACTGATAAGTGGCATCCCCCATCAGACATTTCTGCTTCAATTCAAATGTGTTCACCTTTCCCTCTGGTGCTACTGATGGTGTGTTGCGCAATAAATATCTGAGATATGGGTTCTGGTCCTATGGAAATCAGGAAGTAACTGCATTCACATAAACCAGCTCCACTCATCATGTGGCCCTTGAGCCATCTTTTGCTTTATGATTTAATGATGAAAAAATATATTTATCAGTAGTGTGTATTAATTGTGAGGTGCCCATTTTCAAAAATATTTATGGTTGTTCTCTGTATTGCTGAATCACAGCACAGTTTGAGAGGGAAATAAACTGCAAAAGGATTTAATGAATGAAATAAACAAAAAACATCTGAACATATCTGATGTTACATGATAACGGCAGTCAGTCTGCACGCACTTTCATAGAAACAGTATGTGCGCACGCGTGGTCTGTCACTCAAAACTTGAGTCACTCATCTGTGTCAAATATGTTTGAATCGCTCAAAGGATATACCATATATGCTTGTCATGATAAGTCATAACAGAAAAAAAATATAGTTTATCATAAAATAACGGTGTTGAGATGCCTACACTCAAATGCTTATTAGTGACCTGCATTACTGCAAAACGCTAAAGAGGGTGATCTCTATAAAATCTTTATAACTTCTCACTGGAGCAGTTTTGGAGTTAATATTGGATATCTCTCTCTCGTTCATTAATGCATCTCTCGTGTATGTGATGATGATTCTTACTATAAAAATTTTAATGTAAAATTCAGGAGTTCACTTGCTTTTGTAGTCCTTGGAATAATGGTAAACAGATTTGGCGAGGATGCATTGCAGCCGTGATGGTGGCTGATTGGACTGGATAGAAAATAGCTCCTGTAGGAATGCAGAAAAGGACTGCTGCGGCAGTATCAATGGGCAGAAGGGTCTTCTTATGGCTCCAGCGGGAGCAGAATGAGATAAAGCAGTGGCAGTGCCAGCTGAATGAGATAGAGCTGTGGCGGCGCCAGCTGAAGTTGAGTCCGTGGGAGTGAAGTGCTGCGATTGTGAGTCTCCCATGGGCTGTTTGCCGCTGGGCAAGGCTCTTCTATGGGCTCTGTCGGCGCTAGCTGACGGGGAGTCCATGGGAGTGAAGCGTTGAGGCGCCGCGCTTGTGAGTCTCCCACGGGCTATTTCCAGCTGGGCAGGGGGCTCCCCTGCGATATTTGCGCAGAGCATAGCTGTGGCGAAGCCGGCTGATAGCGAGCCAGTGTGAATATAAGCACCTGATAATGATATGGGGCGGTGGGGGCTGCGTAGGACAGAGCTGTGGCACCACCAGCAAAATATAGTAGGTTTGATGTGTTGTGCATTCTGAGATGCTATTCTATTCTGCTTACTACAATTATCATAGCTTTTTTGGTCAGCTCGAACCAGTCTGGCTATTCTCCGTTGACCTCTCTCATAAACAAGGCATTTCCGTCAGCAGAACTGCAGCTCACTTTTTTTTTTTTTTTTTTTGCCACCATTCAGAGTAAACTCTAGAGACTGTTGTGTGTGAAAATCCCAGGAGATCAGCAATTACAGAAATACTCAAACAAGCCTGTCTGGCACAACAATCATGCCTCAGTTGAAATCACTGAGATCAGATTTTTCCTCATTCTGATGGTTGACGTGAACATTAACTGCAGCTCCTGACCTATAACTGCATGATTTTATGCACTTCACTGCTGCTACATGATTAACTGATAAGATAATTGCATGAATAAGTAGGCGTATAGGTGTTCCTAAAGTGCTCAGTGAGTGTATACTTGAAACGCAGCTGAAGAACTACCAAAGGATTTTATTTGTTGCTCGTGAAGGCCTTTCTTGGTAGCTGTAGTGGCTGCGCTGATGCTGAATTAATAGAAAGAATAGAGATTGGCTGGAATGCTGGATTTGATTAGGACGAATTTAAGGTGTTTCTGGAACCAGTGTCTGGAAACTGCTTGGTTATTATTATCGACTAGGCATGTGACGGTATAAAATTTTCACATCACGATAATTTCTGAAGCTTTTATCACGGTATTGGATTACATTACAAATAGGGGTTGAACAATAAACACATTATTGTTGTTCTCTTAATAACAAGTTTAATTTCTTTTCAATACCAAACTAGCCTTTAAATTAACAGATAACAAAAAACTTTGAAAAGAACCCATAACATTTAAAAACTACTATCAACACCACAGATAAATAGCCAAATATAACTTTAATGTCTTAATAGAAATGGTGACTATGCCACGGGGCCACTGATCATTACAGTTCAGCACAGACCTACAACTTATCTTGTTGAGGCTAATGTTAAAGTAAGGCTAGAATAATAAAGCCTAGGCGCTAACTACAAATTTAATTACCGCAAGTTTACTCACACTGTTTGGCAATGTACGATTGCGTGGCATTCCAACTTGAACTTAATCTTGAAATCATTATTGTACCACATTGCCATGATTAATTACAGGACTTAGTATTAGCTGATTACAACTGTATTTTAGTTGTTACTACAAGACGCAAATGTTACTGTGAAGCTAGCGGAGTTTTAGCAAACTACTCTTCAGCCACCTGAAAGCAAGCTACTGTACACATTATCTGTGAATGGCAACAACAGTTCACTTTCTTTGACGTCTTAGTTGTCACTTAGCTAAGTTGTCTCTTAGAGTGTTGTCTTGTTACCTGTCCTGTAGATGAGAGAATATGTTAGAGGTGTTCCCAGTGTTTTGTTGCCATTTTTCTGCCACGTGTTTTACACAAAGGGAAGCCATCTTCAACCAACAATCCTTCTGCATTTTTATGGAACCCAAAATACTTCCACACTTCTGACCTAACCATATTAGAAGGCAAATAAAGGGTCACCTGCATTCTTCTTTCAGCCATGCTTTTGTCCACATTGCATTTCTTTACATCAGAGTGTGCATGTGTCATCTGATTCGTTGATGGGAAAAAAAAAAAAACTACTGTGCGATCAGAAAAATCTAAACAATTTGGCTAAAAGGTTATCTAGAATTATTTACGATATTTTGAAGTTCCCATGATAACAATATCGTGCATGTTAATTACCATGATATACCGTATTAACGAATAATGGGGAGATCAATAACAAAACATTAAGAACCTAAAATTTAAACAGAGATGGGAATTACTTAAAGAAATGAATGATTAAATGATGATTATTTCTCTTTGATGTTTCTGGTTAATTGGTTAAATGAATTTAATAAGTAATTAAACTGCCCTGCAAAGACAAAACGCAAAATTGAGTTATGACTGAAATCAGGTCTTGAGTTTGGCTCATATGCTAAAATTCAGAGAAAATTGCTGTGAAAATGCAGCCACTACAAAATCCAAATCAAAGCCATTTATCAGCTTCAGTGTTATTTACTGAGTTTTGCCTTTGTAGGATAGTAAAGGGTATTGATACAGTATTTTTTACCAGCGAAGCTAAACCTGTATAAAGACATTTAGGTAAATATACAGCAGAGGTGGGTAGTAACACGCTGGGTTGGGGAGTAACGAAATACATGTAACGGGATTACGTATTTATAATACAAAATATAAGTAACTGTATTCCACTACAGTTACAATTTAAATCATTAGTAATTAGAATACAGTTACATTCAAAAAGCATTTTGATTACTAAAGAGATTACTTAGCATTTTATTGTCATTTAATTTAATATTTAGTCCTTTCAGATGGAAAACATTTATACATATAAATGATGCGATCCAAAGTACATTTGAACAGCGGTGAAACACTGTTACATTCAAATGAGCAGACGGAGAAGTTTGAAGCAAAAGAAATAGAAATAAACCTTGTAAATTGTCAGCTTTACGCCAAGCTAAAATGCTATTTCTAGCCATTTTACATGCCTATGTTACCAGGCATGATCATTTATCAAGAAAATTCACGTTAGATCAATTTCTTTTTCTCTAGTAAAACCTTTGATATTAGAGCAAAAATCATATTCTTGATATTTTTTTTTTTTTTTGTCCTGTAAAAATATTTAAAAATCCTTAAGATCAATTTGATTTTGTTTTAGAAACAACACTGCATAAGATATTTAGGTTTTTTGAAAATGTATTTTTAACATAAATTGTCTTACTTTACTGGCAGAGTTTTTATAGTCAAAAAGTAAAAAACAAAAAAAAACTAACAGTGCTGTATTAGTAATCCAAAAGTAACCCTCCCATCCCTGATAATGGGTTAGACTGAAGGAGGGTTTTATTGGGTGAGATCTGTGTTTTATTGCTTGTAATATTGGAGCATTTAAATTTCATCACATTTAATTAGTAACATGCAGGATTTTTAGCAAATACAAGTAGATGTACAGTACATGGCAATAAGATACAGTCAAACATTTGTTTTAATGGTCATTATAAGTGTGCATTATGCAGTGATTTTAAACAAATGCACTAAACACAAGTATATACAGTATGCATGACAGTGTGTTGGTGCAGCCATTTTAGCATAGAATAACCGGTAAATTGTTCATAATTGATGTTGGATGATGGAGCTAATGAAACACTCACACCATCGGTCTCCTTTACCCGGAAGAGAAAGGCTTTTAATTAACATGCTTGCATAAAGTAGAAAACATCGCGTACAGGGGTTACACACTCACAACATCAGTAGCATGAGAGCACATTACATACTAAAACTCTTAACACCCCCACTTGCCCTCATACTATTCAATGCATCTTTGTAATACAAGAATGTATCTGTTTATTGTATCAATGAAATTCACATGCCAAACACACGTGATATATATATATATATCTCACACACACACACACACACACACACACACACACACACACACACACACACACACACACACACACACACACTCTCCCTCTTTAACTTTGTCAATGGTTTAATCATCACATCTGCAACCGTTTCTGGTGTAGGACAATATTAAATTGTTATTTTACCATCA